>NC_056751.1:609297048-609309548 GCF_019279795.1 Protopterus annectens | reverse complement strand
CATAAATGGGAGTAAAATGAGTAAAATACAAGAAAGAATAAAGAATGCATATGTGTGTGTATGTGTATATATGTGCATATATATATATATATATATATATATATATATATATATATATATATATATATATACATATATATATATATATACTATCATCACAGAGATCACACCGGGCGAAATAGCATTTCTATGAACCGTAGAAACAAAAACACCGACTGACAAATATGTTGAATGCAGAAGTGATGAATGTTCAAATTTGATTCGAAACAATTCAGACATTTACCACAGTTCTGGAACTGTAAGTACTAAGCAACTCACAGTAAAGAAAGTTTTTGCAGGGGGGGCAACCCCCCTGCACCCCCCATGTAGGGGGCTGCACACCCCCAGCTACTTCTATATACAAACTCCAAGATTGCACTACAGTGAGGGGAAAGGGTACATTTCCTGATCCCCACTATAGTGCGATCTGCATTAAAATGTAGAAAATTACAACAGTGAATGCTGTAGTGCATTCTGTGTTATGCATCTCTACATTTCTATGTTCATTCATTCAATAATATCAAATGGGGCATTTCGGACCACTGTGAATCGAACAAAGTCCAATCGTCCATTTGATAGTAAACCATGTGTGTGTGTGTGTGTGTGTGTGTGTGTGTGTGTGTGTGTGTGTGTGTGTGTGTGTGTGTGTATATATATATATATATATATATATATATATATATTTAGGTTTACTCACAAAAATTAGAATAAAGGTTCAGCGAACATGAGACTGTCAAATGGCAGTTGGCAGATTCACGTGTTTCCGAAAGTTTATTGAGCTTGAAGCCATATTACAAATGCCACTGTGCATTCGCTGATAGGTGCTCGAAGTTATGAATAGAGATTATGGTACAGTGCTGATTAGGAACTTTATCCCTTTCCTTACTGCAGTGTGGTCTTGGAGTTGAAATATATAGTTTGTGGGGGGGTGGGGGGTTGCCCCACTGCTGAAAGGTGAATTCCAGTGTAGGACTTCAACTTACCTTTGCACCTATACAGACATTAGATTTGATATTCGACATTTGCACCTATTTGATATGCAAGAATTTGACGTTGACTTTCTGTATTGAATATGATTTTTTCTTCAACATCAACATCAAGATTTTGATAGTAAACTTTCAGTACCCTGGATTCATGAAGCTCTTGCAAGAATAAGGCTATTCTTGCACAGAGTGGTTCATGTCAGTTTAGGATAGCAGTGCGCCTTGCATATGCATGAAGGCACGCTGCTATCTAAACTAAATTGACACGAACCAGGAAAGAGCACAGGGGGTGTGTGTCAGTAGTGCCAGCACCTGAAACATACCTCCTTCACTCTGAACGTGCTGTATGGCACTTTCTGACATGGATGAGTGTCAAACTATATAACATTAGAGCCTGGCTCTAATATTATATAGTGAACGAGTGTCTGCAGATACTGAAATGTAAATATCTAACATTTCAGTGTCCGTGGACACTGAAAAACAAATATCACAAACACCTAGAAGCAAGCAGCCTTCAAATGCACACCTCCAAATGTGTGAACTCTTGCCTGACATGCATGGAAGCAGTAGGGCAAGAGGAAAGGAATAAAAAAAAGCAATAATATTTTTTGTCATGAAATAAATCTGACGTTTAAGCTCCGCATAACTTGTTTGGCCGGTGCGCCGCTATTCTTAGCCTGGCTGAAATCCTGAAAATGATAAACAAGTGCTACCTTGATAGAAAACATCATCAGTTTGCTGTAGTGTAGTGGTACTGCCATGGTATAGCATGTAGAACATACTTGGTACAAATCCCCCTCTGGCAAATTATTTAATAAACTTTTAATGATGTGAATGATATATGTCAATCATATGGCTCATGTATAGCACTGTAGGGGAGGGAATATGTAAAATATAAATGTAAAAAATAATTTATAAATGTAATGAAAAAATAGATTTAAGCAATGCTTTGCTAGTGTAAGCATTGCTTGCCTGCTTTCAGCTCTGCTTAGCTGGTGTAAGCATTGATATGCAGGTTGCGCAGATCTAACCATAGTGCAGCATATTAAAACTTGCCAATCAAGAAAAAGTGCAGGAAAACTGCCCTATTTAAACTGCACAGGTGGGAATACAGCAATAATCATTTGGGATTGCACACAGCAGGACCGAAATGGCTGGCATTGGAGAAGGTGTGCGCTTCTGAGCACAACATTGGGGCATCCAGGAGTCCATGCTCATGGTTGGGCTCCTAGTTAAAAACCATGATGGCAGGCTGCTGCAGGGCCAGTACAAGGGCTCACAGTACAAAGTGGAGGCCTGGGACCAGCTTGCATGTGATCTCACCAGTGTCACTGGCATACCCCAGACTGGTGAGCAGGTACATCATCACCATAATGACCGGAAGTGGAGGAGGGGTGCACTCTTAGACCAGTGGATCTTAGAACCCCTAGCACAGGATGTCCCACCTGTCTGTAAGTATGCAGTTTTATGTATCTCTAACAATGGAAAAAGTTAAAATTGTAACTGTGCAGGTGTGATTAATGTGTGATGTCTCCCCATACAGCTGCTGCAGAGAGGTCCCAGAATGTGCAGGCTCATGCCCATTGACTGGCCTGGCTGTGTCGGCAGTAAGGTGAGTACAGAATACCCTCTATTATTAGCAGTAAGAAATCAAAATTATAGTAATGGTAGTACTGCCTGTATATATAATTGTGCTGTAAAAGTCAGGAATAAATGCCTGTGTCAGGCTACCAGTGTTACAATGGAGTATTCCCAGCTGCTGTGTAATACAGATATCAGTACCAAACAAGGTACAACATGCAGGAAAGGAATATTAAAATATGTATGAGTATGTCTGAGTGAACATGCTAAGAAGGTGCCATGTCAGGGCTACTGTAAGAAATGAAAAGGATTCCCCTGTGCAGATCATGCAGGAATAGTAATTGTGGAGTTCTGAGTCATACACAGATATGTATGTCAAAATTAATAAAGGTGATCCCAAACACTGGTGTGTGTCATCTCACTTGTACCTGGTAAGTAGAAATGTGTATGTCCTGGAAAATGCATTAACTGAGGTGAACTGATTTAGCACTGCTTGTCTGCATACTTTAGAATGGACATGTCAAATAACTGGAAAAAAGCAACAGTACATATTCCCATCAGAATGTGTTTTACTTATTTGTCTGTCAGTGTTGTCTTGTGCTAACCTTTCAATTTCATCCATATGTAGCTGTGAATTGTTTGTTTGTGTCTTTTGGCTTTTCCCGGTTAGGGTTCACGCATATCGCTACACAGAAGACGCTCTAACTGAGAATCGAACGGGCAACGTCTAACTGTGAGGCGACAATGCTAGCTGTGAATGTACTGAGAAATGTATAAGGCTAACAGGTGCAGACCTAAAACCTACACTGTGTACTCAGAAATCTAAATTGCAGTATGTAGTTGTAAAACATTCAAATGTGTGATTCTGCTAATGTGCACATGTTTCACAAACAGTGACACCAATGTCTGTTGTGTATGCATAATTTGTACTGAAAATGAGAAACAAATAATACAACATGTCATAATAAAAGTACTGTGCATAAAAATATGTACTAGATAGAAATGTCACAAATACCACACAACACCTCCCCAGTAGCTCAGTCTGATAAGGACTAACCCTGTAGTTCAATTTTGCACACACAGCATGGTTCAAATCCAGGGACTGCCACAAACATTTCAGTCTGGTTCTACATTTTTAAACTGCAAACTGAATAGAAAAAATAATTACTGCAACAAATGCATTTTTTATACAGGGCACAGAGGTAAAGACATCTGAATAGAAATACTAGTATGATGTGTATAACTATGAAAGGTGTACAATTGCTGTGTTGATCAGCCCCAGTCCTACAAATAGATGCAAGCTAGACATCCACAATCTGCAGTCTGGCCCAGACAAGTCCCTCAAGTGTCACACTGTCACGGATAGTTTCCCCAGTTGACAAGAAACCTGCACATAGAGAATGTCAAAGTAGATGTATGTGAAAGACACAACACACACTCCAGGGCCTGCAACTAATATGTGAATCTGAAATATATGTAGAAACAGCAATGTAATTTGCACACAGTTCATCTGCACAGGAGCACAGGTAAATAAATTGGTATAGAAACAGGTCTGATGTGTATAATTAAAATAAGGGTACAATTGCTCTGTTGATATCTACAATTGTTGGTGTGCTGTAGCAGCCCCATGACCCAGGTAGAGTGTAAGTGTGGTCAGAATGTAGAGTAGTGAATAGTAGTGTACCTTCAAATATACTTGATAGCAGTTGTCAATTGAATCTGTTCCCTTCCCCCACCACTCAACTGATCCAACCATCACACTGAAGCCGACATGGGTATGTTCCTATACAAACTTCTACTGTTGGGACCGTAGTTCCATTTGGTTTATCATTGTTTAAACTGTGTGCATAATAATATTCCCTGTTGAATAATCATCTTATTGCCTGCTTGACATACCACTAACTGGCATGCTGTTGCAACCCTGAATGCCATTCCACATATGCACGGGTTCTGTTTGCTATGGCACTATTATAATTGCACTGTTTTGGGTAAATGGGAATATCCATGCATGCTATTTTGACTAATGTTATAATGTGTTGTGCATGACTAACCAATATTCATTGTTAATTTCCACACCATAGTACATATGAAAAGGTAGATTCCAGCAGATCCACATATCCCACCCCACCTGACTGAGGCACCGTGTGCCAGCACATCTGGGACCCAACCCAGACCTCCCTCATCTGCTGGTTCTGCACCACCCTTGGGTGGAACCACTGCAGAGGATGGGGCTCACCCCCCTGCAAGTGGGTGCGGTGAGCACGTTGGCACCCGGGATGAGGTTTGTGGCATGGCACACAGTGTCCTCCAGATTGAGTTGAATGACCAACTGCACCAGTTGGAGGGCAGGCTGTTGCAGCTAGAGGGGCAGGTGGGCCATCCAGCCCACTCCCCAGCACAGCCACCTTTGGGGCTGTGAAGGAGTAGTGATGACTGCCATCGAGTGGGGACATCAGTGCCACTCCTACCATCTGTGGGGCTCATGAGCCTCAGATTCCCAACCACCCATCCCATCAAGGTTTTTACCCCCCCATGTGTCATACACCACCCCTGTCTGCTGTCTTGTCTGTCTGCAAATGCAACCTCTCCTACCAAACCTCCCTCACCACACTTACCAATAATCCTTTCTTAACATCCCACTCTCACCTTAAAAAAAGGGTATCTGTCTCACAAAAACAAATCACGTCCCATACATAGCTCTGCATTTCACCCAGAGATATGTACGCAGCACACAATCTAACCCTACCAATCATCCATATTGTATCATGCCCACACACCACCCTGTAGGGTGTGAGGCTCCAAATTCTAAATTGCCCACATTGAAAGCAGCTGTTGCTGCCAAAGAAATGCAGAGTTATGGTCCTTTCCTACACCTGTCCTGCACATCCCCACTTGTTTCTCCTCTTGTTTGTCCCTCTGCTTGCTCCAATTTCACCATTTTCCTATCTCCCTTTTTTTCTTTTCTTTATTTGAAATTAGTGTGGGTTTAAGTGGCCATAAGCTGCCGTAAGCGGGCGTAAGCAAAGCTAAGCTCAGGTAAGCATCGCAAACCCGCTTACAACTGCTTTAAAGTGCCTTAATCACTTTGTCTCCAACAGCGCCTATTCTGCAAAGCAAAAAAATAAGCAGCCCTTGCAAGTCTCAAACCCAGGACCCTGCACATTATCGCCAAAGTGATTGGCCACTAAGTCATGTCAGATATAAATAAATCTGTGCTGGATGATATGTTTGAGAAAACATCAGTCATTCAGCAGTAGGGGAAATGTATTTATATGTAGATGTCTGCATATATGTATGTATGTATATATGTATATATATATATATATATATATATATATATATATATATATATATATATACATATATATATATATATATATATATATATATATATATATATATATATATATATATATATATATATATATATATATATATATACATATATATATAGATATAGATATATATGGGTCTACTTCATATGATCAAAAGTTCATTTGATAGAAACTCATTTGACTGAGACCATAACACCGAAATTTCAAAACACTGAAAACCCATTTGACTGAAAACTCATAACACCTAAACATGAAATTTCAAGGATTGTGCCCTTTTCCCCACTGTAGTGTGATCCTGGAGTTAGAATATGTAGTTAGGGGGGTGTGGCGGACAGAGCCCCCCACAATGGGGGGTGTGAGGAGTGGAGACCCCCACATCCTTCAGACATTTCAAACCATACACATGGATGCTTATAGCTGCAATGAATAACTCTTTGCAAAAAACAATATTTACCTAAACTATGTGGGGGGCTACACCCCCCACACCCCCCACAACCCCCTAACTACATATTCTAACTCCATGATTGCACTACAGTGGAGAAAAGGACATATATCTTTAACTGAAATGTTTATGTGTTTAGAAATTTCAGTCAAATGGGTTTTCAGTGTTTTGAAATTTTAGTGTTATGGTCTCAGTCAAATGAGTTTCTATCAAATGAACTTTTAATCATATGAAGTAGACCTATATATATATATATATATATATATATATATATATACATACATATATATATATATATATATATATATATATATATATATATATATATATATATATATATATATATATATATATGTATGTATATATATATATATATATATATATATAGAGAGAGAGATATATATATAGATAGATAGATATAGATATAGATATATAGATATATAAAAGAATACAATAAATAAATAAATATATGATCAAAGGCACCATTAATGGGGGTAAGGGGGCCCAAATTAAGTACCTCTTGTAATTATTGATATCATCCCCTCCTCCACAGCTAAACAGATCTGCCTTGCAACACAATAACCAACAATTGCAAGTCTCATACCCAGGATCCTACACAACATAGACACAACAAGTTAACAGTAATCCATCTCAGCTGTACGATGTCAGGATGATATCAATAAAATATCATGCAGAACAGTCTGTTTGCCATAGGGAATGTACAATGTGGAAGCAGTAAACATTCCAATTATGCACACACACACACACACACACACACACACACACACACACACACACACACACACACACACATGTATACATATCTATATATATAGTTATATATGTATATACACATACATACACATATACATATATTACTATGTATAGATATGTATACGATGATACATATTTAGAGGGTGCATAGCATATTGAACAGCCAGTATTCCTACAGTTGCTACCTTTTAAAATGGCCAGTGTTTGATTTTCTCATACAAAAGAGAAGTATTGCATGAAACATATACCCACAGAGAAGTCAAAGGATATGACACCACACTCAGGTTTGCATATATAGAAATGTTTATTTGTGTACTATTTCAGTTGTGTATGCCATTTCTTATAGCAGTTAGGTGTTTGAAATACATAATAACTGCATAATGCAACTCTCAAGCAAAACATCTGATACAGTAATCTGAAAGCATAACATATGTTGCTGTCCAAGACAAGGCCTTCAAGTAGTACAACAGTAAAGAAACGCTGGCCTGGAAGATAAGAATCAATCAACACTAATTAATTACAGATGTAGTTCAGGAGCCTCTAATTACACTCTGTACTCAACCCCTAGGGGGAAAGGAATTAAGTTGTCACAATGAAAATGTATCTGTTATATAACAATGCTTAACTTAAAATATCACTATCACACTGACAAACAGAACTGTCTGTAAGACAGTAAGCACTAGCCCACCACTGTTCCCATGGTGAAATGTATGAAAATGTACAGGTATATACCTTAATGTGTCTTACTACTGATATCCCTCACATGTTGTAACAGCCTAGGTTATAAATGGTGAATACCCCTCCCTCATAGAATCACTTACAAGGGCATATAACCGTGTTATATACACTGACCTCTGCACTGTACAAGGTCACACACATTTTGCCCAGCTGTAGCCCACACACACACACACACACACACACACACACATATATATATATATATATATATATATATATATATATATATATATATATATATATAGACCCTACCCCACAATATGTGTGGGAGTCCACAACATTACTGGAATGATTGCAGGAATGCCAGCACTATGTAATGACAGGCCGGCATGATATATGGATAACGCCTGGTATATAGGTGGAGGACAGAAGCTGGAACACAGGGGCATATTTGAAATATTGCTGTTATACACTGTGAACATTGCTGGTGTTACAGGATTGGTTGCAACATACCCTTACTCAGGAATATGAAGTTAGAAACACAAATGGATGTAGCCATGTACTGATAGCACTCAACAGACAGAATGCCACTGATATATCAGAGACAAGACCTGTGTGGTGAACAGACAAAAACATAACAGGCAATCCTCTGGCCATCATGTGGATAGGCCTACAGTTGATAGCTATGCAGACAGACTGCATGCCATGCAAACTAGCATGTACACACAAACCCTAAAAACTAGCGGTATACAATGCATATAACAACAATACTTACACTGTCCGTAAGTCTGGAACCTTATACAAATATGTAGTTGGCCCGTGTTTGCAAGTCCTGTTGTAAGAGGTATTGCTACCTGCTGTATCTAACACTGCTGCCCACACACATGAAGAATGTCTTCCATACAGGAAAGGTAAAGGGACAATGCCCACATGATGTAGTAATTTATAGTAGTGGGTTGCCATGACAGTGGTAATTGGAAGTACTACACAGCTGGCTGCATGCAATTAGCAAGTGTTGAACACTGATTAGTGCAGAAGCCATCACTTGATCATGAGCATCACCTACAAAATCCATGCTGCAACCTATTTGAAGCAGCCCAATCCCTGTAGTGGAGAGAGAGAGAGAGAGAGAGAGAGAAAAACAGGAAAGAAATAACTAAAACAACTAAAACTACAAACCAAACCAATATAACACAGGAGACACAGAAAAGTGCACCTAGAAGAGAGTACAATACTACAACAGGTATGTGAAACATATATGCATGTAATTAAATGTAGTACTTGGTCTGTAATAATGGGATAGATGATGTGGAAAGATTTATATGTGCCATCAAGACTTGTTGTTGTAATTATGTCCTGCTGAACAACTGCTATGCACATAGCATTTGGCCCTGTGGGCAGTGGGCTAAACCTGTCAACTTTGCAGATCAGCACTGAATGACAAGATGTAAGCCATCATAGCATGTGTTCTGTACCTCAAGACATGTATATTAGTGGGGCAAATATCTGGTGGTGGAAGTAATGACGTTATGATAAACACAAGATTCAGACCCCACTACCTGCAGGACAGTCATGTCAATGTGAAATGTATCATGCACAAACACCATAGGTTCATACGTCTCAACCTGGAATCATCAAAAATCTGGACAAGGCCCATGAAAAATAGGTACAAATCTATACACTGATTAGTGTAAAATTTGCATGCATGATTACATAACCCCGCCCACGCCAATGGAATTGTGGGATAACTTTTAAATGCAAACTGAAGAACAGACAACCAAAATATGGCACCAGTCTCCCTGCAGCCATTCCAATGTCCCATTACCTGGCTATTTCACCCCATTTACCATAAACACTAATGTGTGCATACTGCTTTACTTCTACAATGATTATTTTGATTTTATTTTTACATTTTATAGCACAATGCACAAACACGAATAGGTATCTGCTAAACAAGGCAATACTGTCTCACAATGAAAATAAACTTGGCATTAAAACTTCTCTGCCCTTGAAACTCATATTCATTCGTTTTTCCCTATTTTTGCACCAGGTCAGGAAAATGTTACTTCAACTGTGACAATCATCTAGAACTAATGTTCAAACTGCCAGGTGGCTGGCACTGCTGCAGTTCTCCCATACCAAACATACGCACACTTATGGCCAATTAGTGTCCAATTCTGTCTTCTGCATGCATTTGAAAGGAGGAAGGAAGTGGGTGCCCCAGGTGAAAGTCCATGCAAACACAGGGAGGGCATGCAGACTCCACACAGAAGGCACCTCAGCTGAAAGTTAAACCAGAAAGCCTCTTATTTACTGTAAATTACAAGAATCATAAAAGGGTACACAATTCCCCAGTAAACAAAAATACTACACAACAAGCACAGATTCATTTAATAAATACTGCAAATTCAACGGAGTGGAATAGATTATCGATAAAAATAAATATAACAGACCTATCAACTCTTGAAAAGTATCTAGCTATAGATCAGGCACACCACAGCCACTAGGGAAATGCTGTCTAAAACTAAATACGTTAAATACAGCACAATATAAGCTGCTTATTGCTCCTAAAAAAAAAACATCAAGAGTAAGCCTCTGGCAAAAATTGTTTTCAACAAGGACCAATAATAGTCGCAAAAAAACTGTCACACAGCTCAATGGTTAAAAAATCTTAATACATTAAACTTCTAATGCTTTCTGACAAGTCTTACAGATATACGACACAGATACCATTACTGCATCAGTGAGACCTGGTCTTCAAGAAAGTGCATTACTAGACTTGAATTAAACAAAAAACAGGCAACAATACTGAGCCTATTTGCTGAGGCGGGTTAAAGATTAGGTACTTCTAGACCTAAAAGTTTGTTATCCACCTCAAAAAAGACAACAAAATGGCATATGACAAACCCACTCAAAACAGACATAGCGTATCTACACCACATCTGAACTGTAAAGCGACTAAGTAACTTTTCAGTACTGGCAGCGAAGTTATTTGCCAAATACACACTACAATACCTACTCCGCCACACAATAATGGAGGACCCACCCCCTTACATACTCACTTGAACCATTTTTCAATCTTCATGTTTTAGGGGATAAATGCATAATGTATAACAAACCTACATTTTATCAATAAAATTAGCTTCTGAGACAGCAAGACAGAGTCGACTAATGATGCTCTTGGTTATGAACTTCATCACTTCAAGAGACTGTCTGCAAAAACTATAAACTCAAGAAGGTGGCTCATCTACCTAATGGCAAAAAGCTTACTCAAAAACAAGAGAAAAGGAGTAAACAATATCTGACATTTATATTTAAGCCTGCACGGAAGGATTTGTTATGCACATGCTAATAATACCATTCAAATGCGCAACATCTTCACCAAACTGAAAAAGGGCAAATCATAATAAGAATCATTTGCACAAAGTGAAAGCGTAATAATGCTTAAACAGTAAACTTGACCCCAGTACCCTATTAGTGCCACCATGGTTATAACACATCAACAATTACAAAAAGCCGGCCATGGAGATGTAAATGCAAGATGCCGGACCTTCTGTGTCTGCCTGGGGTACTGCTAGACCTGTGATAGCAAGTACTTCTCTTTAAGACACGAAAATTATACTTTTGTACCTTTTGGGCTTCACCTTTGCTGTCATCTCTCTTGACTCGGATACACGGAGGCGTCACTTCACCTCTATCGGGGGGACAGTATGTAAAGGTGGTAATTTGCGGTCCTTAAGCATTACCATGGGAACAGTGTGGATAAAATGTGACAAATGTCTACAGATGAAAGCATCTCTGAACACCAAAGTGCTACACACCAACATACATGCCCATTACACACACACACACACACATACACACACACACACACACACACACACACACACACACACACACACACACACACACACACACACACACACCGGTACCTTAAAGCAGCTCCAGATATCATCCTGGGCTGGCTCACTCTGGAGTTCTGGGTGAAACTGAAATGGCTTAATAGTTCAAATCCATAATCTGCATTCTACACGGATGCAACAGTAGTCTCAGTAGTAATCTTAAATAAATCCATAACAAACCCAATGGCGGTCCTAGTATTCAAACAGACGTGCTCCTGCGCATGTCTGCACATCCCTTGAGCTTAATTCCGACAGGCAGATGGAGCTGATGTCATCACGCACGTGATGATGTCAGCTCAAAGAGCGCGGAAATTAAAAAGTGTAAAAAATAGATGAAAAAAATCGGAACTGAATGAGTGCCACTTGGGAATCGTGGCACCCCATTATTGGGACCCCAAAACTCGGTAAAAGCCGAGTAATTTGGGACAGTTGGGAGGTATGCATAGGTTTGTAGTAGGCTTACCTGCAATCTGTCCCTATATATATATCCACCTAATGTTAGGCTATGTCCAAATGTGACACCAATCTGTTTTGTAGCAAGGCAGAACAGTGCAGCTGTGGAGGAAGGAGAGTTAGAGTGTGGACCTGATGTTTGAATGCACCCCATATACATATATATATATATATATATATATATATATATATATATATATATATATATACATATATATATATATATATATATATATATATATATATATATATATATATATAAAATATATATGTGTGTGTGTGTGTGTGTGTGTGTGTGTGTGTGGTGTATGTA
>NC_056751.1:609194548-609294548 GCF_019279795.1 Protopterus annectens | reverse complement strand
TCATTGACACATTCCAGCATATCCAGAGTGAAATGCCTGCCCATGGGAAGCCTCTATGTGAGTTTTTTAAAACCAATTACTTAGTAGGCAGACCACTGAGAAGTGGCATGAGGCAATCCTCCACCGAAGTCATACCACCACTATTTGAAGTGGCTTTCTGGAATCAAGAACATACGTGTACAATGGGATATCCATGTACACAAAATAGTGTTGAGGGGCTGGCATAGGAGGTTGAGGAATTTGCTTGGGAAGAAACACCTTTTTTTACATGATGTGCTGCATGTGATATGCTTGGAACAGAACCATGTTGAGGATATGTGGGCCAGACTTATGAGTTGTTTACCTTCATCTCCTAAGCATAGATGCCTTGTCGACAGGGAGGAGGTATTTCTCAGATTGCTCCAGAAGAGGAATGATTACACCCCTAAAGGTTTCATTGAACTTGTTGCTAAACATTGCAGCTTTTAGGTTGTGGATATAGATGTTGTAGATGTCATTCCGGCAATTTCTATGTGACAAATGTTGAAATACTTGAAGTATAATAGATGTCCGGCAAACTGGTGATGGAAATGCAACATGGTATGTGGGAATATGTTTGGGGAGCACTACTAATGTTGTGTTTTGCTATTTATTTCAAGAGGACTACAAGGATATGCCACTATCACATGGAACTATTGTGGTGATTCTGTAATGCAATAAGGAATGTATTTTGTAATGCTTTGTACAACCAAGGATTCTCGGTTCACAGTTTGCAGCACTTCAGCAAACAAAAACAAAAAAAAATCAAAATTTACATCCACAAGTAAATTTCTAATTTCCTTATCGATCATCTGACCTACTTAATATTCATGACGTCGATGTAATGCATTAGAGTTTTCAACATTCGAACATCTGACTTTCGGGTTTTTGATAGTTAACATATATATGTATAGCTATATCTATATATATATATATATATATATATATATATATATATATATATATATATATATATATATATACATATTTCCCCTACTGTTGAATGACAGTGCTGCATGATATGTGTGTGATAACATCACACATATCTATACACACATATATGTACAGTAGTAAGTGGGTGCAACATGGACAGTTATGTCTGGTGTGAAATCCATGTTGGGAACAGATTGCCCTTGTTTGTGAAGGTGAGACTGGTTAGGAAAGGATAGTAGGTATATATGGGGAGGTAGGTTGGGTTGAAAGACAGAGACAGACAAGACAGCATACAGTGGCAGTATATGACACATGTGGTGGGTGGTGTTTGGAATGTGAAAGCCCATGAGCCCCCAAATGGAAACAATGGGACCAAGGTCCCCACCCATGGGCATTTACAACTGCACCTTCATGGCCCTGAAGGTGCCTGGGCTGGGGGCTTAGCAGGAGGAGCATATGGACTCTGTAAGTGTGTACCAAGCATCTCAAGGTGGTGTAGCACATCCCCCAAATCTCTGTGGAGCTCCCTATGCACCGGACCCTGGACTGTGTGTGCTCCCGGGGGGGGGGGGTGAACACCATCCCCTGAGGTGGATCCACCTAAAAGTAGTGCATGACCAGCAGATGATGAGGTCCTGGGGTGGGTCCCAGATATGCTGTGGTCTGGTAACATGGCCAGATGAGGTGGGAGAGGTGGTTCTGCTGGGAACTGTCTTCCCAAACATGCTGTTGTGTCACAGTTATAGAACATATGTGGGTAGTAATAGTCCACACATTCCAGGATTATGTCTAACAGCATGCATACCTATCCCCATTAACACAAAACACCAGACTTGGAGCAGTCACATAGCAAACAGAACACATTCATATATGGAACCACAATGGTCCTTACAATGGCATGCAGGAGACATTGGTCGTAGCAGGCCACCAATGATAGTGTTTCAACATGGAACATGACTAGAAACACATTGCAGAATTTGTTGTACAATACGATATATATCCCAACAGTAGATGTGCTATAAACATACCTGTTGAGTTGTGTGTTCAGATTATTGCTGCAGATATGGTCACGGGGAGACAGAGATGTGAATTAACAAATGTTATATCCTTGCAGTATGAGGTACTCAGACCTTTTTCCCTCTGCATGTCTTTCAGGCACCATGTCAAGGGAGCACTTGCCGGTCTTTTCCCCCCCAGGAGAATGAGGTTATCATACACCACCTGGTGCAGCATTACCACACCCTGTTTGACTGTATAGCCCATGATCTGCAGGAGAGGACCGACCTGTGGAATGAGCTCATCCACAGGCTAAACAATGTTGACCTGCATAACTGCAGTTATGAGCAGGTCCGGCATAGTTGCACTGACCTAATCCGTCATGCCTGTCAGCATGCTGCTGGGGTTAGGATGGACCAGCTAGCCACAGGGGGTCATGCCATCCAGCCCCCCCAACACATGCTGACGAGATCCTTGCCAGCCTCGAGGCACCTGCCCACCCGCAAACACAAGACCCTGTGGAGAGCATTGTGGAGGTGGGTGCTACCCAAACAATGGATGAGGAGCATGCAGGTAAGGCCCCAGGGCACATCAGTAGACCACTGTTGCTTATCCATCTGCATCTGTAGAGTCTAATCATGCATATGTGAGATAAAATATATATGGTCTGTTGCTGCATTGTAGTAATAAACAGATGTGCATAATCTGTAGTATTGTGGATTTGTACTGTTGATGTACTGTAATGCTGCTCCCACCCTGTACCAATGCCACAGGTGTGGCTATTGACATCACATCTCTCACACAACTATGTAGGTCCCTCTGGTATACGTCTGGAGCAGCAGCCTGTAGCCGATGAGTATGGTGTTGATTGTTCAGGTTTGCCAATCCACCGACCATGTTATGGCCATGGTATTTGCCATTCACACATTTAACACATCTACCCATAATGCATGCTGTACATGTTCACTTATTGTTGCTGTTAACTGCACTGCATCACAGTGGTCACCATAGTGGCATATCTGAAGGGTATGTAAGAGTCCTGTAATATAACTAACAACCTGTCATTGCAAGATGTGTGCACAGAGATGAATGTAATGGTGGGACAAATGGCCTACAGTAGGAACATGTCTGAAACATCACCCTTATATAGTGCTATAACATTGTATATACTATTACAATGGCAACTGTTACAGATCTACACAATGGCATATCACAATACTGCATTCCACAACCCTTACAACCTGTAATGTGGTCCTAACATGAGCAATGAATGTGTAATATGGAATCCTATGTTAGGACAGCAAATATGAGGAATACATACCTTAACAAACACTGGAAGCATATGTGTGCATACACACCAAATAACATAATGTTGAAGCAGCTTTTGAGGTACTGACAGCATTCACTCTTCATGAGTATGCACCTTCCAGCAAGTACAGGCCCTCAGTGTCACGCCAAGAAATGGTCTGCTGTCCAAGACGTTTGTCCATCAAATGTGGCCACTCACCTGCAACAAAGGCAGCCGTGGCTTGCACACATCTTACAAGCCATGGAATGGATCCCATACCCAACAGGTAGCAGGCAGGATTGGGACATGTAGCCATACCTCACCATTGCATATACCATGGCAAACAGTCCAGGCAGTTGTGTATGTGACGGGGATGTGTGGGACAACATTAAAGTGGACAATAAATAGATGGCCATACAAGATGGATGATGACACGTTGCAAACTGGTCATGCAGGCTGCCTAGTAACATGCTGCAACACTGAGGGAGTTGCAAGAATATCTAGCAAGTACTGGCTGTGCAGTACCTGTGTCGACAATCACCTAGACTCTGGATAAGTGTGGCCCATGGGTCAGGGTAATCAGATGAGACAGTTGTTCCACAGGAAACATCAGCCAGGGCTCTCTACAGGTAGCATATGCATAATATCAAAAGTCCCCCAAAGGCATGTGTTGCAATGTGTAATGGTGTACCAAGACCAAGTTGGAAACCTACAGACAGTATCAATTAAGATACATTTGCTGCACAAGCAACACTTCACCCCACCTCAGGCCCACCATCCCCATCTATACCTTGCTGGTGCCAGTGTACACCTGTATGTTTTCCATTTGTTAGCAGGAACTAGGCCGGTACACATGGTGTTCTATATTTGGGATACTGCACAATGACACTCATGTGTAGCCCATAGTTGTCAAGTATCTGCAAAAAGGCTGAGGATGGGGAGGGGTGTCATACTGAAACACAACAGTGAACTGAAGCAGACATCCAAAGCTCACTAAGAATGGCTGTATCTGCACACAGTCAAGGTCATGAGTTGTGGCAGACATAACCCTGACTCCACAGCAATAGTGAAGGCACTGTGTGACCTCCAAGGGCTGTGCACATGAGTTGACCATGCAATATTTTAGAGTTGGGGACATTTGTAGGGCAGAGTGACCAAATACTACCAAATGCAGATGGCCCATGCTAGTATACCCCTTCCAGGAATAGTGACTGCTGTAGTACACTTAACAGTTGATGCAAACCATCATGTTAAGGATGTGCACACTTATGCACCCACAAATTGTATGCATCTCAGTCAACATCTGCACAACTAATACAATTGTTTGATACTGCATTTGATTGCACTGGTTATGTGTCACATATCAGGTTCGTGTAATGTTAAAATACGCAGTATTGTGGCCTCATGACATATCAGGGAAGAGGGTGCCTTGTCAATAAGGGTGTGTACACTCCTCATAGCCAATGTAAGGTTTGAAGGTTGTCAGTGTAATTGTATTTTATTGGCCATACATGCACTGCTGATGATGAGATCTGCAAATCAGACATCAGGCATTCACTAATGACATCTGTCCACATATCATCCCAGGTATGTGTCAGACAAACACATAGGGGCTGTGAGCAGCAGAGCAAACATAACTGACACACACATACACATTCAGCAATGGCACGTACACCTGTGAGGTATGGTGCAAAGTACATGCCACGTGTTGAACAGGTGCACCGCAATACTGTGTACACAGGTGCAGCGTGTTCTGGGGGAAGGGGCCTTACCTACTAACACAACCCATGCATCACAGAGATGTATATTGTTGGTAACAGGGATTGACTATAGCTGCAGTGCATGCTGTTGAGTGCCATATGTCATGCATGTTGACAGATGAGTAATGAGAGGTTTGTGTGTAATATCTTTATGCAACTTCACCTGTAAATGTGTGTGTTTGTGTGTGTGTGTGTGTGTGTGTGTGTGTGTGTGTGTGTGTATGTGTGTGTGTGTGTTTGTGTGTGGGTGGGTGTGTGTGTGTGTACAGTTAAGCAATGATGTACAGGTCTTAAAGTTCATTTCTTGTTTTCTCCTCACAGGTGGCGAGGTGGGTCAGGGTCCCTCCTGCAGGCAAACTGATGTTAGTGTCCATACAAACACTGACAAAAAACATCACTATCATGATAGGTGTGTTGAGACACAGGCATGGTTGTCAGGGGCTGAATCTGCACCATCGTTTGACATCCCACTGTTAACCAACCCATCCCTGCACACAGTCACATTGCCTATACATACCCCATCACCAGTGGCAATAGATGAGGGACAGTTGGTGGCATGGGACAGGACAGAGTGGTGTCTATAGCACATGTGTTTGGACACAGCAGCCATAGCCAGATGCCCGGAGAGGTACCACACATGCATATGTACAAGGGTGCTCGTAGAAGGGCTGCTGGTCATCATGCCGATGGCAGAAGTGTCACATCTAGTGTCACTGGATGCATGTTTCAGGTCATCATGGAGGTGCAGGCACATATGGAATGGTATACCAGACAGGGTCTGAGGCCACAGAAGACTATTCATTCTGCTGTTATTGACAACATCCATGATCTTGCAGATGCCCACCGTTATTTTGCAGAGGTCCTGAATAGACAGTTGGGTGAGATGTTTGGAATCCTCGACCGTGGTATGTCTGTGCTTGAGCATATGGTGGGAGTAGTGTGATGGCCACATGGATATAGGCCAGCAACTCCAACAGCTGGAGGTTGATATGGACATGCAAGAAGGCAGAGCTGCTCCCGTAGTGGCAGTATTAGCCCCAGATCTGCAGGGGGGTGCTGTCCACACCACAACATAGCAGGCCACATGCACGTGGCCCTGGCCCATCCCAAGAGTGACCCAGATCAAGCAGACATATGTCATCATCAGGGGAGAGTACCATATTGCAGCTTGTACCTGGTGGTGCCCGTGAAACCCTTGACTGGCACAGTTCTCATGTCTGTGGCTGGAGATGGTGAACTGCACACCCTGCCAGGTATGGTCTGCAGCTGTCCAACAAACCCCTGTATAGGGCAGCCACATGGCAGAACTGTATGCATACACAGACACACACACACACACACACACACACACACACACACACACACATCAACAACACAGCTAGGGCAACCACATACTAATACACACCACATCGCAACAGTCAAATTAATAATGCAACCCCCTAACACACACACATGATGTCAAATCAGGGTCTCTGGCAAACCCAAAACACACCTGTGCATATGATGGTACCAGTGCCACATCCCTGTCATCTATAACATCGATGCAGGGACAGGCTAATAGTGTTCTGATCCACAGGGTAACTGTACTATGGTGTACCAATGTAATGCTGTGTAACATATTTTCAGCATTAAAGTTTAATACTTACATGTCAGGATGTGTAGCTGTCCAGCCATGATGCATTATAGCTATTATTAATACTAAGTGACTGTGGTCTCCATATTGTATTCTGTTTGTGTTGTAGATGTCTATGTGAAAGTGGGATGTTGCTCTGCTGTTGTTTCCTACAAGGGGTATGGCACTGTGGTGACACCTTGTCTGTGCCATATCCTAGGTACAGCTGAACGCAAGTCACAGGTCCGAGGGGTGTATACAGAAGAGTGCATGGTGCCTGATGTCAGCAGTCCTTCTACAGTGGACAATGGTAAGTGTACTGGGTGGTACACACCACATGTTTGTGTATAACACACACACACACACACACACACACACACACACACACACACACACACAAACACACAAAGGCTTTGGTGTTGATGCAATACACAGAGAATACTGTACACATGGATGTATGTACATTTGCAAGGAATCCATTTTAGCCTATGTTATTCCACCAAGACAGAATAGGCACAACATCACATTGGGAGATAATCAGTCTGCTAGTTTAATGTCATTGATGATGGTACTGGGAGGGTATATGTCCCCTTCCCCAATGTAGTGCAATCCTCAACTTGGTAAACATAGGTGTGCTGGTGTAGGTGGCACAGCCCTACTCTTTGGAGGGAGTGGGGTGGTGTAGAACCACAGGTAGTGTGAGTGATAATTACTTAACCTGTTAATATATTACAGCCAACTAAGTGGAGGGATACACTCAGAAATAACCGCAATGATGGTGTCTGTGTCCACAAGATCCACACTCAACTATATATACCAACCCCAGTATCGCTGTACAGCTATACAGTGGGGAAGAGGGCAGTTACACATCTACTACTAGTTGTGATGGAATGAATTTCCACAGGATTATACCTGTGAAATGTTAGCATTTGCCAGTCAGTTCTCGGACAGATGACCTCCTGGGACATGTATATTCTGCAAACTGAAGTAGATCCCTTCACATACACACACACTCTTACTTGGCAACACTGGGACTAGAACCCCAACCTAGGAATGTAGTGCTACTAATGTGTGTGGCCTTAACTGCACACACCACATAGCTTTTAGGATGAAGTGTGTTCCAGGTTACATGTTAAGTGAAGAACATCAACAGGCCTTCTACAGTATGGTAATGGGGGATGTACTGGTTGTTTATGAACAATACATAGTGTGACATACTGTCATATACATATTGAGAAACACATAACAGTCATACACACATCTGAGAGACCTAGGTTTATCAGTGCTAACTACCTTGTCAGTGTCCATTCTGTTACGGATAAGTTGCACACAGCACATGCATCACTGGGCTGGATAGTGTAATCAGTTACGTGTATAACTGATGGTGACAGTGGTCCCCATACAGTGGACCTTGGGATATGTACTGGGGGTACCATGGTGTAAAAACAGTATACCCAGCATCCAAACCACACATTGAATATTGTACTTACTGAAACCCATGATAATACTCTGACATACTCACCATCACACATTGACCATGACTGCAGTACAACCCCTTGTCTATCTCAAGAGTGCTACTACAGGGATATGCATCTATTGCACATGCTACAGGGATAGTAGGGTAATGCTTTGTCATGGCTCTCCTATGGTCAGCAACATCACTATCCCTTATGCTGTGTGGCAAGGTGTATTGTATTAGGAGAATGTGGCCTCAGAATGCTGTATCCTACAAATATACACACTTGCACACATACACACACTTGCTAGAACTCAAAGAGTAACTCATGCCAATCTACCCATTTGTACAACAGTATTGTGTTGGTACTGCAAGCTCCAGGTAGCCCATAGGGTGAAGAGAGTAACAAGGTACCTGTAATGTCCATTTCAGCAGCAGCCATATCTAACTATGGCAATGGGGGGTGCGGTGGGTGTGAAGGACCTCAGGGTATTATCAACTACAGGTTTACAAGCACACAGACACTTATTCTCAGTAATGCACACTGACACATTTGTCAGTACTGGGGTCCATAGGTTCAGGTGTTCATAGGTGTGTACCAGGATATTGTCCATGGGGAGATGGGAAGAGTAGGGGATGTGGGTACAGTGGTACCATGCCACCTGCCATTTGCCTGCAGGCCGTCTATCAACTGATGCCACAGGAGTGATCTTCATGGTGAGAGTTAAATGCAACATCCAATCATCTGGTTGCCTCTTGCAGAGAGCCAGTGAGGTGCTCCAGTTGACATGTATGCAACATGTAGTACATAACATGGTCAGTGTCTGTCTTGGAGACCTGTACCCAAGCATGTTCTGCTGACTGTGGTAGTGTAGTTGAGATATCCATAGCATGTGGTGTGTACAGGGTGGGGATTCCTAGTTGTGGCATTCATAACACAGCTTGGCAGACATGTCAGTGTCACTTAAGCATAGATTGCCTGTAAGCAGCCAAGATGGATACCTGACATCTGCACATCTGTACAGTTTACAAATAGACATCAGCTAGCCAACTGATTATGCATTAGGATGACTGTGTTGACAGATAGATGTCTGACACCGATAGATATGCCATTACTACATGACAGCAGCCCTCAATGACATGTCCTATACACACAGTAGTCTACAGTTAATATCCACATGTCAGATCAATATCCAGTGGGAAATACTTAATGACACACAGCTCACACACCAATAACATGATGCTGAGGACTCAGAGTCCATCTTTGCATTCAGGGGTGTTTGGTTCCAGTACTACAATCTGCAATCTACTCTTACATGGGAAAGTACTGTCAACACTAGTAACGTCATGATACACTACATGCCAGTGTGACTGCATATAACCTGGGATACTACCTATGTATGCAACACATTCAAATGGAAAAGAGTGTTGCAACAAGCTATATATACTCAGGTGTCCCAGACAGTAGACTCACACCTCTTGCTACTGTAATGACAACACATATCATGTTGTGTACATGGAATTAAATACACTTATTAAAAATGTCATCACCCTGCTATTTTATCAGACTAGAATGTGATCAAGCTGCTAATAACTGCCTTAATCACTGTATCCAACAGCCCTTGTTCTGCCTAGCAACAAAATAAACAGCCCTTGCAGGTTTTGAACCCAGGAGCCTGTTCACTATAGTCACAGCACTTAAACAGTAAGCCATCACAGCTGTGAAGACATTGGATGTTTTATTTTTCCAATATATCTGTCAGTATGCATAGTAGTGAATGACTGCTTTGACTTCTATAATTGTGTAGTACCTGTTAGTGATATTAGTGTTGAATCAAGTATGTTGTTGTATCTAAATATACACATATCAGAAAAATATGGTGTGATATATAGATCTATCTGTATGTATATATATATATATATATATATATATATATATATATATATATATATATATATATATATATATGAAATATATGTATATATATATATATATATTATATATATATATATATATATATATATATATATGTATATATATATATATATATATATATATATATATATATATATATATGAAGATATATACATATATATCTGTAAACATATATATATATGTGTGTGTGTGTATATATATATATATATATATAGATATATATATATATATATATGTGTGTGTGTGTGTGTGTGTGTGTGTGTGTGTGTGTGTGTGTGTGTGTGTGTGTTTGTTTATATATATAGATATATAGATATATATGAAGTTATATACATATATATCTGTATATAATATATATATATATATATATATATATATATATATATATATATATATATATATATATATATATATGTATAACATATGTCCATAACATGTAGTGGAGTCATACCTCAGCACCAACAGTCACAGCATCTTAGTGCAAGGGGATGTCATGTAAGTATTAGAGGTATACATGTAGACTTTTGCTACTGTAACAGGGGTTATCTTAACAGAAATGTTGTGTGGGAAGTCACATCTGATATTGGCATGTACACCATCAGTTACTGACAGACATCATAAGATCATCATAATACAGTACCACACAAGTCACAGTAATGATCCTGTGGAATACAGCAGAGATATAGCCAATAATGTGGACAGTCTGACACACTCTGGTCAGTCCAGAGGTATACACAGCACCCCTTAGTGCAAGACATGTGAACCAAGCCTGACAAAATGGATGTTTACAGCCATGTACATGGGGATATCATGAAAATACTGGTATAGATAAGCTCACACAGTTTATGCATTCACACACTCCTGTCTATCCTGACACATAATAACCGGAGAAGCAGAGGGCACAAGCCCACATACTACCCACTAGTTAATGACGCACATCTGTACAGCATCCCACTGCTTTGTCAGAAATACACAACAGTTATGGTAGCCCGGCAACAGTACATCTGACAAATATCTGGACATAACATCACACTGGGTAAATACACTGAGATGCTAGGCATGTCACTGTGTGATGTACAGGCAGACTGCTACAACACTTGCCTACATTTCTTATGGGGGAATACACATGTAACTGCAAATATAGCTGGCTCTGCAGGCATGTAACAGCACGGAGTAACAGACACCTGTGTGAAGCGCATACCCACAACCAATCTGAACACAGCCACAGTAACATATGGTAAGCATACTTAATATTACAGTAAATGGACTGGGTGAACAACACCATCCTCATATGTCCCACTCACAAACAAACCCTACATATACTGGGCCAATACACAGTGTATTCCAATGCCTGATTTTGGTATGGGACATTTGTCGGTCTGGCCCTACAAGCATGTACGTCGATAGGGTACCATACATTGCAGCAGCATGCAACATCACATAGAACAGGACTGAGAGCAATGACATCTACCACAGTCTGTACACAGGCCAAGGTACATATTCACATTACACACTCTGTCGACAATCGCCATAAGTACACAGACCTCACTACTGTACACACTACAACAAAATGTCCAGGTTTTGTCCTCAAATATAAGGCCTACTATACATAACATGTCTAGCAGTCTGATATCTCACTGGCTTGTTATCAGGTATGATGCCAGTAAATAATGATGTACGGAACATATGCCCTCTTACTGCATGGCATACATAACAGAGTTGTGGCTGGAGGCACTAACACAGGGCCAATATTGACATGTTGCTGTGATGCACCCATACATTTACTGATGTAACAGGGTTTGTTGTGGCATATGTCTACTGAGGGATATGAATTCATTAACTCACATGGCTGTCACCATGTAATGACTACAATCCTCAGAGTATGCTACTGCATTTCTAAAGATAGGAAATGTGTGAGTAACACAACACATGTATGACTCCAAACACTGTCCAGTCTGCAGATAGCCCTACAGGTTAGAGTTTCCCCAACCACATAAGCCTGTCATGAGAGATATTAAATCATGTAGAACAGCCATATCCACACAAACCCTGTTAAACCAACATTACTTCAAATGTAGAGGAGAAATATTTACATTCTGTCCTCATGTCTGGAACATCTCTCTCATGTTTGTTGGCCTGGGTCCACGGTGTATGTTGTAAGAGGTATGTCCAACTACCCTCTGTGATGCTGTTTGTCAAACATCCACATGAAGTTCTTCTCACAGTGAATGAAAAGGGCCAACACCCACATGAAGTGCTTAGTTATAGGAGTATGCTTCCATGCAATTGGCTATAGGAATGATACCACAGCTGTTCCACATGCAATCAGCTAGTGGGGGAATGCAATTCATGCACAGGCCATCAGCCGATCATGAGCATCACTTACAAAACACAAGGTATTGCCTTTAAAGCAGGTGTATTTTTCCACATCCACCAAAGAGGGAGTGAAAGAGACAGAGACAAAGTAAGAAATGAAGGGAGTAGGAGATTAAGAGCTAAGCATGTTTGTGTATGATCCATGGGTGGAGTGTGTTATGACGGTTGCCTATATTGTGTACTACTCCATACTGTCACATGGTAATTGCACATGGCTGTACACATTTATGGCTGAAGCTTGTCAACTAGAATCTCTACAATGTTTGGAAAATGTTGGCCTTGTAATGTTGACAATGGGACCTGTAGCTCCTCAATATGATGATGTGGCAAAACCCACACTGCAATGAACTCTGTCATTACACAATCACCCCAACACCCACAAAGTACACTGATCATACACACAAACACACACTTACCTATGTATTGCTATTTTATTGTTGTCCAGTTATTGCACGCACCACAGAGCTTACATGTTGGAGAGCTGTCCAAAGGTATTTTTGAAGATGAGTGACATCAGCAACATTGATAAAGGAGGGACAAGGGAAGTGTAGTACATGTGGCTGTCCACTAAAGCAGGTGTTAAGGAAGACACAACCACACTCTCTCTGGGACTCACACACATGATCATAGTTGGCAGGGTCAGGATTAGAACTCCTAACTAACTAGTTTGCTATAGTACAGTATTACATAGGTATCACATGCGCCACAGAGATTATCAGGCTGATATATGGCCAAAGGGTATTTCAAGGTGACTGACATCAGAAGGCGTGCTACAGTAGGGCAATGGAAGGTGTAGTGGGTGTGAATGGCTTCAAAATCATTAATCTCCACACACACACACACACACACACACACACACACACACACACACACACACACACACACACACACACACACACACATTTGCCAGTACTGACATGCCTGGGTTCTTTGCTTCACAGGTGTGTAGTAGTTGTCTGTGCCAGAAGGCTGTACAAGGCTAGGCAAATGGTATACCTTGGCATCAGGCCACATGACAATGGTCTCCAGTGCGGTGTAGGGGTGTAGTCCCTGAATTGGCCCACACAGGTGGGTACTGTATTCACCGTCCACTCATCTGGGTTACTATTGTGGGTGGCCAGTGCTGTGCAATGCTTGCCATGTATGTGATCTATATTCCATGACATGGACAGTGTCTGGGTTGTGCACATGTCCCACATGCATGTTCTGTGACATGTGGAAGTTTACCTGGGGTCTCTGGGGCATGTTGCGTGGACAGATTGTTATCATCTGATCTGGCATTCCTGACCTCATGTGGTGAGAACTGGCTATGGAACTGAGGTTGTGCCTACACCTACATTGACAGCATGATACAGTTATTCAGTGGAGTTAGTGGCATCTGTACATACAGGGCATGTGTATAAGGCATGGTATTCCCTTTGTGGGTTTCATTTGCAGACTCTACACTTGTTGCAGGTGTCCAGGGGGAACATAGCAAAAGACCACTGTAAACAATTATTTGCCTATTGTAGGGTTGGAACAGGGTGCCATGTCCTTTTACTTGCTGGATAACACACACTCGGTCAGGAGATGTTACACATCACAGTAGATTCTGATGTCAGTGGCAGTGTTAAGGTGAACAGGCATGTGGTCCACTGCAATCACACCGTGGTTACTATCTGTGGGCAATATACAGGGAACTACCAGTATAGTGGTTGTTGCCTAGCCAAGTGTGTTTGTGTATGAGACATGGGTGGAGAGTGTTCTCTGGGTAATACAAGGGTTTCCTATATTTTTCACTGATCCATAATATCACATGTAGGGCTATGGATTATCTACACCAGCCTGTCTGTTGTTTGACATCTGTTGTCCTTGTAAGGTGGACTTTGTGACATATAGTAGGTCCTCAATATAAGAATTTAGCATAACCCGCCTCACAATTATTCCTGTCATTACACATCACAGCAACCTCCACACAGGATACTGATGACAAACACACACATACACACACACACACACTTACCAGTACTGAGATTCAAACCCCTACCTAGCTATGTAGTGCTACTACAGTGGACCTCATTTATCGCATGCACCACAGAGCTTATTGGATGGATGTTGTTCCAAGGTACTTCTAAAGTGAGGAACATCACCAACCCTTGTAAATACTGGCATTGGGTGATTTAGTGTGTGAGAGATCCCAAAAATAATTTCACTCTAATCACACATTTACATTTACCAGGGGTGAGGTTCAAACATCTATCTAACAATCTTTACAGACCATTATGTTACATATTTACCACATAGACCACTGACCTGACATGATATAGGCTTTGCAACAGATACTTGTAAGGTGAGTGATATCTACAGGACTGCTAAAGTCATGTCTGGAGATGTGTACAGGCTGTAAATAGGGACAAAAACTTTGAGGTACACACACAAACACTTGCCACAGATGGGAGCCAAACCCATAGCTGGGTAGTTATTGCTACTACAGTGTTCCGCATTTATGGCACGCACCACAGAGCTTATAGGGCTAGCCTTTCTCCAAAGGTATATTTCAAGGTAGATGACATCAGCAACCTTGCTAAAGTAGGGCAATGGAAGGTGTAGTGATTGTGAATGGCCTCAAAAGCGTTACTTATTACACACACACAAAGCTCCACAGTTACTATGTCTGAGATTAGAACTCCAACCTAACTAGTACATCACACTATAGCATTACACAGTTATCGCACGCACCATGGAGCTTATAGAGCTAGCCCTTCTCCAAAGGTTTATTTCAAGGTGAATGACATCAGCACCCTTGATAAAGTATGGCAATGGGAGGTGTAGTGACTGTGAATGGTCTCAAAAGCACTGATCTCTACAGAGACACAGTTGCCATGTTGGGGATTAGAACTCCTACCTAACTAGTATGTCACACTGTAGCATTATGTAGTTATTGCACACACCACAGAGCTTATGGAAATGCTCCTTCTCCAAAGGTGTATTTCAAGGTGATATCAGCATGCTAGCTAAACTAGGGCAATGGGGAGTGCAGTGTGTGTGAATGGGCCATAAACCATTCCTCTGGAAACACACACACACAACACTCAGTCACAACTTTACATTTGACGGCACTGTGTATACGACTGCTAGGTGAATAATGACTTGTACTGTCATGTTACACAGTTATCACAAGCACCACAGACTATAGTGCTGAGGGCTACCAGAAGCAAATATCTACAGTGATAGACATTGGCACATTATGTAATATTGGCCAATTGGATGTGTGGTGGGTGGGACAGGCCTCATGATGGGTAGCTCTTTGTCTCTGTCCGTCACTCTCTTCCCCACATCTATGTTTGTGTATGTCTGACCTATTATAGTGTGTTGTCCTTGGATATATGTGTGTATAGGCCTTCTTCAGCTATGTTAGAACCATATAGGTGGCAATCCATTAAGCACAGAAGAGGTTATCAAAGGCCATGTCCAACCCGGAATAATGGACATGCTCCACCTCAAAATCCAAATCTACCAGATCCACTAGAGCAAGGATAGATTTGTCACCCAGAGACTGTAAGCCACAAAACTTTGGGCTAGGCTTATAAATGCCTTAGGGCAGATAGCCTAGTATAAACCTATGAACCTATGAACCTATTCCTATCCGATGTGTGTGCAAAGCATGACTGGTGTACAATGTGAAGTGTGTGCACACACACCTGCAACTGACAGATATGTATAGTCCACTGTTGCTGTCAGATATGGGCTTCATTTAAGTGTGGAAGCATGCCTAGTATGACCCTTCTGTATTTTGTTGTCAGACATGGGCTTCGTTTCTCTAAGTGTGGGAGCATGCCCAGTATGACCGTCTGTACTGAATGTGTGAATCCATTCCAGGTAGGTTGTAATCCAGTGCAGGCATTTGTGTTCTACACCTACAGCTAGCAACCTGTTTCTGCAGGATAGCTGTAGATAGGTTGACAATATGGGGTCACAATGGGCAAAGGATAGTGAGATACTGTAACTAATTGTGTCTGTGCTGCTTCTGCTACATGGTTTTGGTGTTAGCAGAGATATTCAGACATATGTACTGTCTTACACTTTGATGTATTATGTCATCAACTACTGACAGATATACATATCTGCTGGCAGTAATTCCCTGGGGAAAACAGGGTGAATGAAGTTGTGTCCAGTATTTTGGTCTGCAGCCTACATATGCTTGCACAATCATGCCATTCTGGAGGGGAAGCTGCAGACACTTGTTGATGGGTCTGTGTAAATGATCCAGCACCTTGGTACTATGGTGGCCGAGGATCCCCTTCTTGTGCATATTTTGACGTAACAGAATGGCCATATCCTGCTGTGGCCATACCTCTCAGCTGTACAGATTCACCCAGGTTACCCAGAGGCAGGGCTCATATATCTGGTCAGTTTCCCCTTCACATTGTGGTTTACAAGCAGGTTTGTAGCCACCTATTACTGGATTTCAGGCAGGGGTAGTATGGGCACACATCAGAGTTTCAGACTTCACACACTCCATGACGTCCATGCTTCTATGCCCCCCTACTCTGTTATTCTATCCTCTTCCTAACATTATGCGAGTCTGATATCTATAATTGTCCTTTCATCCCAGTGGTATTTAGGGGTTGGTCCACAGTTCCCACAGTTCCCAGTAGCATGCCCACCACAGTAGGACATGGTGGGCATGCTACTGGGATTTGTCAACATGGCCTTACATTTGTGTTCTGTTGACTGTGTTATGTTGTTAGTTGGGATCCCATGAGATAACATACATTGGCACTATGGGTGATGCACAGGTCTTTGATAGAGGACTGTAGGCCATTTGGTAGTGATGCAGGCCATCTGTAGCATTCTGTCACTCCTACATTCCCAGGCTGTGAGCCACTGGATTCTCCTGGGGAGACAGGGTAAGTGTGCCAGGTGTTAATGGCAATAGTTCCTGTCCATATTAATCTATTGCTCTGGATGCTAGGAGGGTGCTGCTTACAGCTAGGGACACACCTGCATAGGACACCTCTTCAGCATGCTGCATTTTATGGGTATTCCCATACAAAGGTGGGGGTCATACTGTACTCATTCCCATCAGCAAGGATATGACCTGTTATAAACCTGTGACTAATGGTGAGGTGAGCTGAGTGCATGTGTGATATGCAAGCTTCTTGCAGCAGACTCACAGATAGACATGTGACATTCCCCTTATGCTGCCTTGTGCAGGGACATAGGCAGTCTCTCATTACTTCATAACTGTGCCTTTTGTGGTCTGCCACTGATTGGCAAGACTACATCAGTATTCCATACTACACAAACAACTAATGTGCTACTTACCTGTATATACAATTCCAAAGGTGTGTGCAGTTGACAGTTACATTTTATGTACTCTGTCTAGGGTACTACCACCTGTGTGCTGTGTGTATGTATGGGCCCACATTCATGACATGTCCATCTTTCAGATAATGACAGATATTGACATCTGGACAGTGACTATGGATGACTGCTGACATTGGTATTGCTGAGCATTGTGGTTGGTCACTGCAGTTGTCGGAACATGGCCTTGTCATCAACAGTACTGGCCATAGGCAACCGAGACACAACCCTCCATGCCTACATGCTGACCACTTCCAGACAATATTGAACACACAACAACCTAAGACACAGACCCTTGCATATTGTATACATGCAACAATCTATCCTGTAGATTTGGCCAGCTCAGGTAATCTGTGCTCCACTGTTATTAAACCCACATGCACATGTTACTGCATTTCTACATAGGATTGTGGGGGGGGGGGGCACACCTAATGACTTTAACAATTGGCTATGACTGTACTGGTATTTCACGTACTCTGTTGGCTTCCATTTCATTTTGTATTCTGACCTATCATGCAGACTGGAGGCATATCAGTAGAGTACAGATATTAGGTTTTATTGGCCTACATTTCAGTTTCAGACTTCTTACCCTTCAGAAATAACATACAACTGCCAGACCTGTTGTAGTCTGACTGTGTAGGTCTGGAGGGGGGCTGTTAACCACTGCCATAAATTGGAGACCTTAGCCCAGCCTTTCTTTATAGTCATCTACACCTGTCCTGCTGGCTGAGGCTGGTGGTGGTTATGTGTGCCTCACTGACATGCATGTGTGTGTCCTATGGACACACATTTGGGCCACCACATGTACTGTGGTGGGATTTGTCACCTTGTCTAGTATTGCCTACTTTGTTGACACCAGTATTTGTTAGGGATTTCATGCTGCCCATATAGGTGTCCACTATCTGCTGCCATCCCATTCAGTCACCCGATTCCCTTGCATGCTCACATCCATACCATAGATACAACTATCAGAACATACTACTCCATTCAGCAATTGATAGGAAGAGTGACTTACCCTGTGGCTGTGCCAGTATTGAGGATGGTGCTGGAGGGCTGACTATGTCAGATGCACATAGTACACTCCCTATACATTGTAAAGCACAAGTAGTGTCATGTTTGGCATCCCTTTTATTGTATGTGCGAGTCAGAGAGAGGTGTCATTCCTTGAGTCCCTACCATGTCAGTGTATGTGCTGTGCATTGCCTCTTTGCCAAAGCCTGGGCATATTGGGCATGCCTCCTTCTACCAACATGGGCAGGCTCAGGATGTTCCTCCTCCGAGTCCCTCTATGCCTGTGATCACCTTGGCAATGGTGGGGGGGTTGTGTGGCCTTTCCCCATGCTGTTCCTGCTGCAGCTGTTTCCGCAGGATCATATTGTACAGCATGGCACATACTATGAACATTTGTGTACATGTAGCTGGAGAGTACTGAAAGGCTCCACCGGATATGTCCAGGCACTGGAACCATGACTTGAGCATCCCAAACACATGCTCTATTATGATTCTGGTTTGTGCATATGCCTCATTATGGAGTTCTTATTTGGGTGTGTGTGCATTTCTGATGGGTGTCATCAGCCACGGCTCCAGTGCGTAACCAGCATCCCCCACTAGGTGGCTATGTGGGATATCTCCACTGGCAAATGACTGGTACAACTGTGTCATATGCCAGATGTGGGAGTTGTGATAGCTTCCAGGTCTGCCAGCTCACACATTCAAGACAATGCCCTGGGCATCGCGCATAACCTGCCAGTTGATGGAGGGGAAGCCCTTTTGGTTTATGTAGACCCTACCCCGCTTGCCGGGTGGTGCTTTGATGTGTATGTGCTTGCAGTCTATAGCACCCACTACCTCAGAATATTCTACTATTTCGTGGAAGAGATGCATATTGCTGGTCAAGGCCACACGGGTGTTGAGAAAATATATGTGCTCACTGGCATGTGCTGACATGGCATGCAAGAACTGGTGGAGTACCCTGGATGCTGACGCCTGTGAGATCCCCATGATATCCCCAGTTGCCCTTTGGAAAGTACCTGTGGCTAGTATTCTTAAGCTTACACATACCTCTGTGTACACCGGTGGTGTAGAGTTTGTGGGAAAAACCAGAGTGAAAGGGGTTTGCATAGTTTATAGTAGTGTGCTGGGCAGGGCTGCTGCCTGTGTAATTGGCTGATTCTTATACATTTCACCTGCCAGCTATGCTAGTTCTCCTTGATTGCCTTCCTACTGCTGTTTTCCCTTCCCATTGCCTTCCTGTTTAAGTCCAGAGGCACACTCTTTTAGGCAATGTAAATACTGCTAGGCACCCTCACAAACCCCCTTCCTTAGCTGTGCTTAGCTAAGGGCAAACACGGGCCAAAAAGCTCCAATAAGCTTACAGCATGCATGACACACACCCCTTATGAAGTCATCTAGCTCTTAGGCTTACACCATGGTCTTACTGCACCTTCACAGTTGGGTGCAAGCTAGCATTGAGGGGAAATGTGTGATTCAGTCTCATTGCCCTCATTTGCATAGGATTGACTGCTAATGCATGGTTGCAAAACCAACATTCAGCCTTCCCCATTAGCAACCACTATTCCATGGTCTTGTTGTGTTTGGTTTAAAAATGTATTTCCAGCTTTTTTTATTATTTTCGGCCTGATCCCATTTGTGCACCGCTGCTCTGCGCTTAAACGGATGAAATCGGCCAAAAAAAAAGTTAATTTGTAGTATTTTGAAATTAATTTTCATGACTATGGCCATATATATGTACTGCCAATATATATTATCTGATGGAGTACCAAATAACGACATAACACAGACCACAGAACACAAATGCAAGGCCATGTCGACAAATCCCAGTAACATGTCCACCATGTCCTACTGCATGAACTGTGGACCAACCCCTAAATACTGCTGGGATGAAGTGATAACTATAGAGATACTTATCAGATAATGCATGTATAATGTTAGGAAGAGGATAGGATAACAGAGGGGGGGATAGAAGCATGGACACCATGGAGTCTGTGAAGTCTGAAACTCTGGTGTGTGCCCATACTATCCCTGTCTGCAAACACAGGAATGGGTAGCTACAAACCTGATCGTAAACCACAATGTGAAGGGGTAATGGCCAGATATATGAGCCCTGCCTCTGGGTAACCTGTGTGAATGTGTACAGCTGAGAAGTATGACCACAGCAGAATATGGCCATTCTGTCACGTCGATAGATATACAAGTATGGGATCCCCAGCTACCACAGTGCTGGACCATTTACACAGACCCATCAGCAAGTGTCTCCAGCTCCCCCTCCAGAATGGCATGATTGTGCAAGAATATGTAGGTTGCAGATCACAATACTGGACACAACTTCATTCATCCTGTATTCCTCATAAGGTCAGAACAGGAGATGAATTTAAAGTCAAGAATTTCAAAATAAAAATTAAAGCTAGATACAATCATAACTCAAAAGCTATAGTATATTTAGCCATTTGTGAATCATGCTCAGTTTTTTATATAGGAAAAACTGAAAGGATTTAATCAGAGAATTTATGAGCATGAATTGAATCTGTTGGAAAAAATATGGAACAGACTCCCAGCTGACTTGACCCTAGAACCCTCACTAATTCAATTCAAAAGCAAACTCAAGAAATACATCAAAACTCATTGGTTATGTCCTTGTACTAACCCCGACTTGTGACCTCTCTATTTCTTAGGTGCCTTACCTTCAACTACTTCTAACTTTTTTTCTACCACTTCATTTCAGGAAGGGTCAATTGTATAACTGCTGTTCAGTGTGTCTTAAACCTGAATGTATGTTTAACTTTGAAAATAATGTTATGTTTTGTAAAGTGTTTCATAATAAGTTAGTACTATATGTGCTAAATGCTGTTATTGTTTATGACTGTAATCTGCTGGAAACTAGCATTTACTAAATGTTCAATGTGTATTATTATCTTGGAGCTTTTCTCCCTGGGCCTCCGTGGAAAATGGACATGTATCCAGTCAGACTATCCCAGTCAACAAATGTAAAATGAATAAATGAGTATGATATTAAAAAACAAAATTTTAATAATGCCCTAGCCTGTCATATTCATGAAAATGCCAGCCATTCATTCAATCTATCATGTGGAAATTAATGAAAGGACACCACGGGGTACCAGTTTAGAACTTAAAGAATTAAAATGGCAGATATTTTTACAGGCTGATAGATGGCTGAGCATAAATGATAGTTTCAATTGTCCGAGTTTTGAAATTAAAGGCACTTGAAAGAAGGAAGATAGAGAAGGAAAATGAATGCTGCTCATTTCTAAGTGATTGTATAGTAGATATAGTTCATGAATGAACCAGAATGTGGTGAAAAAAGTATTCCAGATTTTTTAACATATTTTAAGTAGTTATATATATTTTTGGTAAGACTGTAAGTGAATAATGTGATGCAATTGTTTTAATTCACTGCATTCATTTTGTATTTACCATGTAACACATATTTTATAGAACACATAGATTTTATTCAGGCATTTTAGGGGTTTATGTTGCTTTAAGTGTTTCAGCCAATTAGAACTTGAGTGTGAATATTTAAATGTTAGAAATGCACTTGAATGTTGTCTGATGAAGTTTATATTGATAAACGAAACCGGTAACCTGCTATCTGTTGTGTGCAACATTTGTGGATTGTTTTGTCCAATTAAACAACATTTCTTCTATTTTGATGAGTATTTCTGGATTTAAATATATACACCTGATAGACCACCAGGAACTGTAGCAGCATGCACAGTCAGATAGAAAAGGATCTATGACACACATCTGCCACTCTCCCTACTCAATCCAACAAACATTTACACACTACACTACTACACTATCTTGACAGTCTGTTAACAATGGCCAGACATACATAACTCTCAACTGTACAGATTTCCACAGAATGTCCAGGGTGTGGGATCATATTTATGGTCACTGCCACATACCAATTTCAGGAGTCTGCTAAGTCACTGGGGTGATATCAGGAGTGAAGTCACTAAATCATGATATACCATACCTCTGAACCTCTTACTGCAAGACATCTGGACAAAGCCTGACATACTTGGGGGACAGGGGACCGAAAAGAGGGACATATATCACATAATGGTGTTACAAACTGAAATAGTTGCTAGTGTTACAGGGTTTGTTGTAACATAACATCCCTGAAGGATATGATGTCTGAAACACAAATGGATATCCACATTTACTGACTTCAATCCTCGCATTATCCTACTGATTTCTCAAAAACAGAAATTGTCTGAGAAACAGACCAACCATAAGAGGCAAACCTTTGGGCATTCCGCGGACATCTGGACAGTTGAGAGGTATGTCAGAGACATATCACTGTCAGACATCAAGTCACACAGAAAATGCATGTCCAGACAAACCCTGTTAATCTAGCAATCTTCTATGTGTATAACAGTAATACTTACTTAGAAGCTGTACCCAATGCTGGAACTTTGTCCCCCATTTTGTTGGGCTGTCTCCACATTTCTTGCTCTGAGAGGTATTTCCACATACTTTCTGTGAAGCTGTAGCCCCTACACCTCCATAATGTTCTCCTCACAGGCAAGGGAAAAGGGGCAAGGCCCACATGATGGACCTAATTATAGCACTGTGCTGCTATGGCACTGCTTAATGGAAAGACAACACAGCTGCTCTGGATGCAAGTAGCAAGTGGGAGACACCAATTGGTGCACAGGCCATCACCTGCTCAGGAGCATTATCTACAAAAGGCAGGTTGCTGTCTATGCAAAATACGTCTGAACCCATCTACACAAATACAGCCTGCGACTACACAAACATAAACATTTGCTTTATTCTGAGGAAACTCTTCAGCACTATAACAGGTATGTCAATCAATTAAGCATGTAATGGAATGCAGAAGAGGCGATGCAATAATGAGAAACAGGAAGTTAAACACTAGGTTGCAACAAGACTTGCTGGCCTCACATGTTGCTGTCCGGCACCTATGCCCATTCCTGCTGGTCCTGTCTGCAGTGGCATAGATTACAGCACTGGCCCCTGAGTCACTCCAGCAAAGGTCAGCCCATGTATGACTATTACTGGAGTGTCTGTTGTCCAGTACTGACTGTGACACTGCTAGGCCAGCTACCTGGGATGTTGTAAATATTCATATGTCACTTATGAATGCTACTCTGATATGTATGCTTGTCTTACAAATGTAAGAGATCTATATAGGGTATGTGCATAGTACACAACTGGCGCAGAAGCGTGTGTTGAAGTGTATGTTCTATACTGAGCTCATAACTTTCAACTAACCAGAGTGTTGCAGACTGACCACATGTTTGCCTCATAGTTGTAGTCAATGCCCCATATGGTTGTGAAGTGTCTGGCAAATCACTTGCAAACCAGTTTAGACTGAAGTCATAACATAATAGCATACATTTGAATGTCAGATGTCATATCCTGTGGACTATTCCTATGAATGTGAAACCGTCTTTGCTAGCAACTAAGTGTGTTACAGCTAGATTTATAAAGTGTCACTATTGTTCCACCTTTGCCCACCATTGATGTGTGTCTTTGTGCAGATGTCTTGCTCTAACAGGAGCTAGGGGTCTTAGCATGAAATCCATGTCATTGCAAGCCTACCTTGTCCTGGAGGATGCTGACATTTGTGCAATCACTGACACCTGGTTTGCAGCTATGGAGGGCACACGAACCTTGCCAGGTTACTCATCCCACCATACATTTAGACCCCAAATGGAGATCTGCAAAGCTACAGGAGGTAGAGTTTTAAACATTACCATACACATACACACCTCCAGGCGGGCCAAACAGTATGACACATGGGAGACATCCTATGTGCAGTTAACCATTGACAAAACACCTACTGAAATCATAGCGAGCTACAGACCTCCAACCTTGACTCTGGACACCCACTACACCTATCTTGACTTGCTTGAATCTGTCAAGATTCAACCATCTACCCTGCTCCTTAGTGACTTTAACTACCCAACCATAGTGTGCATAACCTATTTTACCTGAACCTGAATGCACAGATATTCCTTGTCTTCATCAATGGAAATGTATTGGAACAGCTGTTCAACACTTTGACGACAGGTGGAAATATCCTGTACCTGGTCCTAACCAACATGATTAGCCACTGTAGCACTCCTACAGTGTCATCCCCTTGGTAAGATCTGATCACATAGCCATCACTGTTGAGGTCACCATCTCCCCTGCCACCCCTTGTCATGGTCAAGCAAAATAACCTTTACAAAAATTACTATAAATCTCCTCAGAGCAGGTAGAAGTAACTTTGCAGCCACCATCCCGTCAGTTGGAACTAGCCATAGTGTCCAAGCCTACACCACAATACTATTTAAGCACCTACATAGCTGTATGGACTCAGCAGTACCTGACAGGGCAACATTATCTCCCTCCAGGTAGTGTACACCTCTGTGGTAGACAGCAGCAATACACAAACACCATAATAGGTGGAAATAATTGCTGGACAGGGCCAAGCAGGAGCCTAATTGGAAGGAATGTCACCTTGGTCTGAACAAGCAAATAAGGTCACAGGTGAATTACCCGAAGGCTATTTTTGAGTGCAAGTTGGACACTTCCACCAAGGCCAATCACTAGACCTTCCATACATATGTCTGCAATCCCAGAGGCAACACCCATATTTGCTCTGTAGTGGTGGTCAATAGCATCACATACACATATGGCATAGATATAGCTAATCTGCTGCAGACAGGTTAAGTGTAAACATCACCCCCCTGTTCCCCCATCGGTGCACCAGACATGCACAGCACATGCCCCCCTCTCCTCATCATCAGGAAACAGGTCCGTAATGCCCTCTTAAAGGCAACACACAGTGGTTTCCATAGGCCTGATACCATCCTGGCTGCATCCTACATGATCTCAGGCATGAGCTCTCAGTTCCATTATACACTGTAATCAACCAAAGCCTGAGCACCAGTGCCATCCCATCTGCACAGAGGACAGCCACTGTCAACCCACTACACAAAGGTGGAGCAATCCACTGACCCAGCCAATCATATGCACATTAGCTTAAGTAGCCTGATCTGTAATGGAATGGAAGGCAATATGAAGGACCTTATAAACAGGGACATCGGCAACCTCCAAATGCTTGAGCCCACATAGTGTGGTATTGTCAAATGGAGATCAGGCCTGTTAAGCCTGACTGACTTCTTGAAACAGTCAACAAATGCAAGGATGAGGGGAGGATGATGCACCCTGCCTACCTTCACCTAGCTCAAATCTCTGACAATAATTCCCAGGTGGCCATGATACAGATGCCTACACAGCTAGGCATCAATCTGTATGTTACTAGATGGGTAGCTAACTGGCTCAATGATAGTAGCCACTCAGTCCAAGTAGTGGAAGCCATCTCAAGTAGTAGAGTCTTACAGGGCGGTGTACCCCAAGGATTGGTCTGGGGGCCGCTACTGTTTGAGATATACGTTTCTGAGGTACAACACAAAACCAGTGGTCTGTGGCTGACCAGGTTGACAGATGATTGAAAGCTGGCCACTGTCTTACATTCCCCTACTGATGTGAGCATCCTCCAAGAAGCCATTACCCACTCAATGACTGGTGCAAGAAGCATTGCCTCAAACTGAATGCTAGGTGATGTATCATTTTCCCTGTTGTGGTAGATGTCATCCACACTAATTACAACAGTAATAACAAGGTACTGGGCATGCAATCAGGTGTGAGGTGACTTGTGCACCAAGGTTGGTAGCAACCTGACAGTTTCCCACCTTCTGGCCACCATTGTACAGAAGGCAATCTACATGGCCCACCCCAAAATACGGGTATGTCATCTGGGAACCAGGAGGCCATGACATCCCTGTACTCCACTCATATCAGACACATTACCGAGTACAATGGCTCCTTTGGCATGTACCTTGCCAAGTAAATGCAGCCATTGCAGAGACCACAGGGGTTCCTGACCAGGCAAATCCAGGGTCTGCAACACTGATCCTATACAGATAGGCTGAAAACCCTGTCCCTTTACTCAGTCTCATACAGACTGATCATAGGCGACCTGTGTCTGGCATACAAGGACATTTCCAAACCAGCCTTTATGGCATTTCTGTATATCTGTAAGGAAAACACCACTCATGCAACACCCACACAAGGCCCTCACTGGGTCTGTGACATGTATAGTACTTGTTGGTGGGATAGTGTAGTGTCCCACACAATACACTATCTGTAAAATATACTCTTTCCCAATGTCTAGCAGAGTACGTGTATAGCCCTCTTGAAGAAGAAGCTGGATGACTGCATGGGAAATGGAGAAGACACCCCTGGGATCCTGCGTGTGTCTCAGCTAGACAGGGGAAACATGCTGGCTTTGAAAGGACATGGGCGAAAATCTGGGCTAGGCTTATGAAGGCATCAGGGCCAATAGCCTTGTATCATTTTATGAACCTATGCACCTAGTACTTTACATGTTCCCTGTATGTATTGCAGTCTGTCTTGCAATGTTGTCTGAAATTAATCCCTGTGAGTCTGAACAGTGTAGGTACTGCAGTGATAGTGTATTCTCTTGTTCCTTCATCAGTTATTATAAGAAATTGTTAAACCTTGTCATTGTGTCTGGTCTGTATAGCAGTAGGTCAGCTCTTACAGTACTTGCACATGCACTTGGTGACACTGTATAGCTAACTCCAGTAGCCTTGGTCTTGGTCACACTTACCATTCTGCTAATAGGCCTATCACACAGTAGGATTTGTCACCCTTTGTTGAGGGCCTTACATTAGCTGTGAAAGAGATGGATTGTGGCCGTCAGAACTACCATAAGGTCTGGCCTAAAGGGCCCATAGGTGGCAAAGGAGTGTGTGTGTGTGTGTGTGTGTGTGTGTGTGTGTGTGTGTGTGTGTGTGTGTGTGTGTGTGTGTGTGTGTGTGTATGTGTGTGTGTGTGTGTGTGTGTGTGTGTGTGTGTGTGTGTGTGTGTGTGTGTGTGTATCAGCAAACATAATACTGCAGGATATTAGTTTACATATGTTGTCTTCCCCTAACAGGTGAACATGTGGGTTGGTGTCTCTCCTCCTCTCAACCTGATGTCAGTGTCTTAGCAGACTCCCATGATGACAGTAGTCATAGTGAGGCACAGGTGGGTTTGTCAGGGCCTATATCTGTGCCATTGGTTGGTATCCCACTTTCACCCACAATGTCCATGCACACAGTCAGTATGCCCCAGCATACCCAGTCTCCAGCAGCCACAGATAATGGACAGTTGGAGGGTGGTGGCATGGAACAGGCTAGTGTGGTGACTATGGAAAGTGTGAGTGTAGACACCAGCCATAGCCAGACAGCAGGTGAGGTCACACACAGGCAGATGGACAGGGGTGCTCAATGGAGGACTGCTGCCCATCAAGGCCCTGTTGCAAGTGCCACAGTAGGTGTCACCATATGCATGTTACTGTCCATCATGGAGGCACAGTGAGGTACTGACCACAACACCAGACAGATGCTCAGGGTCATGAATGCAACACTTCCTGCCATGTGTGACGACCTCCACAGCATTTGTGATGCCAACCATCATTTAGCTGATGTAGTGGATAGAAGGTGGGGTGAGACATTGTCACTGCTCGACCATGTAATGTCTGTGCTTGAGCATGTGGTGGGAGTAGGGCATCAGCCAGGTGGACATAGGTCAGCAACCTGATCAGCTGAGAGCCCATGTGGCTGTGCACATTCACAGTCCCGTATTGGCAGTACCACTAACACTACCAAAGGTAGGGTGCTGTCCACATCACACTGGATCAGGCCATAGGCATGTGGTCCTGGCCAGTCCCATCAGGGATGTGGATCCAGCAGACAGTAGTAACCATTGGGAAGTAGTACTGCATCTGTCCTTTGTCCTGGTGGTGCCACTGAGAATCCTGGCAGAGCCAGTTCCCACTTCTCTGTCAGGAGATGGTGAATAATACATCCTGACATGTAGAGTCCAAGCTGTCCAACATAGCCCTGTGTCAGGCATCCACATGGCTTGACTGTGTGTAGACAAACACTCTCACATCCCTATCACAGGCCGGTCACCACTAGACATGCACAGCCCCTCTGCATGGCCCAGTTGAACACAACCCCTCTAGAGACACACACACATGATGTCAACCATATGGCCAAGCCTAGGCCTCTGGCAATACCACACTCTGCGCATATGATGATGCTTGTGCCACAACCCTGTTATCCATACCATTGATGCAGGGACATGCTCATATGGATCTGATGCACAGGATGAATATAGTACAGTGTAGCAATGTAATGCTGTGTAAGATGCTGTCTGCTGGCAATAGTTATGTGTACACATTGAGGTGTATGTACCTTGTTAGCTGTGATGCACTATTGATGTTAGTACTACTGACTGACTGTAGTGTCATGTGCTGTATTTTGTTTGTGTTCCAGGTGTCTGTGTGTCTGCAGTCTGTGGGCCTGCTGACAGTAGCAATGATGAGTAGGGTGGAGTGGGAACACAGTGACCATTTCATAGACAATGTACAGCTGTATATGTACAGGTTTACTAGGTGTGTTTACATGCAACAGTGTGTGAGGGACAATTGTGGCAGACAGTGTGACCTTCCATACATACCCTTGAAACAGCCAGCTAGCCTTCATACATGTCACCTGGGTGTTCTGTAGGACTGCAGTCTCACATGTACAGAGGAGGTTACTTGAGTACTAGCACTAAGTCCCTCACAAGCTTAGCCATTACTTTAACACCAGCAGATTCACCTGTCAGCACCTGTTGCCCCTGCCATTTCTGTCCCATCCACTCACCCTTCATGCAGTTGATGAGGGTATGCCTGGTGCTGTGTATGACAGGTTTGGGGTATGTATTCCTGACACAGGTCAGCCTGTGTTAGTCTAGCCTGAAAATCACCAGCATGTGTGTTTGCTAACTCATATGCATGTCTGGCCTCTTGTGCTGGTAGTGCACACACAGTCATAGCCCTATACATGGGGCAGCTGTCCAAGGGCTGAGCACAGCCCCTACCTGCACATTCTTATGAATGATAGTGCTAGATACATAACACAAATAGCACAGAGGTAATATAGTGTTGCAGTGTCTGACACTAATATTCAAGTGGGTGACAATTGTAGGGGCTGTTAGGATTGCCAATGGTGGGTTCAGAAGCCCTTAACATTTTAGAACCATCTCTCTCTCACACACACACACACACACACACACACACACACACACACACACACACACACACCCACACACACACACACACATGCACACACACACCACTGTATGGGGACATGCATTGAAACACACATGCGCATGGAGGTGACACATCTCAGAGTAGATGACCTACCCATCTATGTATGTACAATACACAGTGATACGACCATTGAATACACCACAGTGGCTTGGTGTTAGAAACTGTGTAACTGTGCTTGTACGGTTGATGACATCTGTATACGCTGAAACTAAGTTGGCAATGGTGGAGTTCACAGGGTGGAAGAGACACACAAAATGGTATAGCCATCACATACATGGAGTAGAGACAGCCACAGGGTCTGTGCATACAGAAACACATACACAGTTGCCAATAGATATATTAGTAACCCTACATATCCACTTATATGTACTATAGTGCTACATAGACATGACATGCGCCACACTGATTTTATGCCTGGGACATAAAACACAACCTCTTACAATAAGTAATCTTGCAAATGCCTTCATAGATGATGGGATAACCCACCAGAAATAGTGATTGGTCTCATCTACTGCTCCTACAAACCTGCACAAGTGATAAAGTGACAGATCTTGTATCAGCATGATGTGTCAGTCAGGTATGATGTCTGATGCTGGCATGTGGATCAGTACAGTAACTCTGACATATTTGGCAATAATATCACAGGAATGCTCATTATAGGGGACACAGACCACATATAGGTTGCAAACATGTGGATATTCCATATACATCTATTCAGATGCCTGGTATGGGATGTATAGTGTTACATGGTGCATGTGAGGCAGATGCCATTAACTGGGTCTTTAAAGTAATGTCATGAATAGGGGGTCAACAGGCCTTAAAATGGTATAACCTACACACATGACAGCCACATGGGATATGCTTCACACACACACTACTATAGTCATCAGTCTTGGGATTAGAACCCCTACCTATCTAATTATTTGGACTATAGTATTGCGCAGGTATTGCACACACCACAGAGCTTAGTGTGCTGACAAGTGTATACAGGTACATCTAAAGTGAATGACATCAGCAGGCCTTGTAAAGTAGGGCAATGGGACATGTACTGGGTGGTACACACCTCAAAATGGTATAGCCCACACCCCCAGAGGATATGATTCTCACCCAAACACACATATACACCAGGAGGATATGGTTCACACACACACACACACACACACACACACACACACACACACACACACACACACACACACACACACACACACACACACACACACACACACACACACACACACACAGTATTACAGTTGCCAGTATTGGGTTTAGAACCCCTACCCATCTAGTTAGGTGTACTACAGTGTTACACAGTTATCACATGTGCCATGGAGCTTACAGGATTTAACAGTGTTCCAAGGTATGTCTAAGGTGAATTACATCAAGATCCCTTGTAAAGTATGACAATGGGAAATGTACTGGGTGGGAAGGGCATCAAAATGCATTACCTTACAAACATTCACACTTACAAACACCTTTACACACACTTATATGCACACACACACATTTGCTAGAACTAAGTGTAGAGCCCCTGTCTATCTAGTTATTTGTATTATACTGTTACTTAGTCATTACACGCCCCATGGAGCTTATATCTTATATAGACAGCTGAGGGCTATCCAAAGGTACTTCTAAGGGCAATGACATCAGCAGGCCTGTTAAAGTTGGGCACTGGGAAGGGTTATGATTGGGAAAGTCTTCAAAATAATTTGTCCTACAAACATACACACTTACAAACACTTGTACACACACATTTTCCAGAATCAAGAATAGAATCTCTGCCTATCTAGTTATTTGCACTATACTGTTACATAGTTATTGCACATGCCATGGAGCTTATTTGGTTGAGGACTGTCCAAAGGTACTTCTGAGGGGAATGACAGCAGCAGGACTGCTAAAGAAAGGCACTAGGAAGTGTAGTGGTTGGGAATATCCTAAGGTTTCACCTACAAAGGAACATGCACACACATACACACACACACACACACACACACACACACACACACACACACACACACACACACACACACTTATCAGGACTGGGATTAGAACCTCTACCTATCTAGTTGTTTGTACTATAGTGTTACACAGTTATCATACATGCTACAGAACTTATAGGGCAAACAAGTGTTCAAAGGTACCTCTAAGGTGAATGACAGCAGGACTGCTAAGGTAGGGCTGTAGGGCTGTGGGTCGGCAAGACCTCAAAATACTTCATTCTACAAACATACACACATACAACACTTGTACACACACATTTGCTGGAACTGAAGCTAGAGCCCCTGCCTATGTAGCTTTTTGTACTATACAGTTACATAGTTATTGCATGTGCCACAGAGCTTATAGGGCTGGGCTTGTCCAGAGGTACTTCTAAGGGGAATGACATCAACAGGACTGCTAAGGTAGGGCAGTGGGAAGTGTACTGGGTGGAAATGGCCTAAAACTGTTTCATCTACAAACACACACACACTTGCCAGGACTGAGATTAGAACCCCTACCTATCTAGTTATTTGTACAATAGTGTTATGCAGTTATCACACATGCTACAGAGCTTATAGGACCGAGAGGTGTCTAATGGTTCATAGGTTCATAGATTAGTACTAGGCTAAGTGCACTTGTGGGCTATTTTAAGCCTAGCCAATTACCCCATGTGAGAATCAAACCTTGCACCTTGTGTCTGTAGGGTAAACACTTTAACCATTATGCCATCCCACCCCCTGGGTGAATGGCATCAGCAGATCCTGTGAAGTAGGGCAATGGTAAGTGTACTGAGTAGGAATGGCCTCTTAATACTTGAACCTACACACACACACACACACACACACACACACACACACACACACACACACACACACACACACACACACGCAGCTGATGTGATATTATAACCCCTACCTCAGTACTTTTACACAATGGAACTCACCTTCATGCTGGCACATGCGACTGGTTATGTCTGGTATGCCACTGTCTGCAGAAAGACATCACTCTATGCCATTCAGGGTATCCCTGTGCATGAGTCACTCTCTGTGTCCCCCTGTCTGTCTCTCTCTCTCTATCACTGTCTGTCTCTCCTGTCCCCGTGTCTATGTGTGTGTTTGCTTGACATATTGTTATATGTTTGTGAAGATAGGTGAAGGCTGCCAGCCTAGCGAGATAGAATTTGCAGATAATTCTGTCATTTGTAAATATTAATATAAGCCACAAGCTTGTTCTTTTAAATGTGAAAAGACTGTATTGGATGTTGAACCAGAAAAAATGTAACAACAATGTACTCTGCTGTAAGAAAGCTGATAAGTCAAGCATTGTGAAATTCTTTGATCTAAAACTAGGAGCCGAGATGTCTAGAGGGAGGCATTCTGCCTATTGTTTTGAGGCCAGGGTTAATAGCTAGAATTTACATGTATAATTTCTTTTATTGCTCTGACTTCCTGACCAGCTGCAAGATCAAAAGGGGTATTAACTTCTGAGTTTCTGTTAGCCTGGGAACCAGAAAGAAATGATGTAATCTGAAATGAGTCAGTGGTACTGTGTTACCAATTTAAGGACAAAAAGAATGACAGCATTTTAGCATTTGCCTTGAGAACATCCAACTCATCAGCACTCTGCCTGTGTTCTATATGTAAGTTTATTTTAGAACTGTGTTTTCTGTTAGATATAGCTAGGAAATAGGAAGATTAGATTAGTTTTTTTTCTGTAGTGATGTCAGAACATTTCTACTGCATTATTTTATGTATTTCTCTGTGTAGTAAGAAGGATTGTCTTGTGTTTTTATTATTTATTATTAAATATTTTTAAACCTTTCAACTGTGGCTGTTTTGTGTAGAGATCATTTAATCTCTAAGAGTACATTGCATGTATTTAGTGATGTACAAAGCCACTCCAATAGCCTTGCTGTTTAATCACACTTACCATTTGGATAATACTATTGCACAGTAATAATTGGACACTCTTTGTTAAGGGCCTTTTTAGTAGCTCATAAATATTAGTGGGTGGTGGCAAGTGGTACTACCGCATAGTCTGGGTAATAGTGGCACAGCTGGAGAACCTGTGCCATCCTTCCCCAGGAGTGTCTGTGTAGTTGTATATAACTCTTATCTCAAAGAGTGTGTGTGTGTTAGCTACTTGGGCAGGGACATGAAGCACTGGTTGGACAGAAAGAGTGATGGAGGTTTAGCTTGCCCATTAGGCTGAGATCTGGACCCTATAGCTGTGCCATTGGGGAGTCTTACTGAGGACCTGGAGAGAAAGGGAGAAACCAGCCCCAGACTGACTGTGATCTCTGTGTGCTCGTAAGGGAAATTGTACTTTACTGTGTGTGTGTTTGTTATCCTTTCCCTATATGGACGCCCCTCACTGATGTTAGTGGTGAGGACTGAGGCTCCTTGATTGCTGGGCCAGTGCATGCGTGTCACATATAAATTGTTTGGCAGTGGTGGGATATCCACACCACATATTAATTGATTGGCAAATACTAATTGGCTTGTAGTGGTGTGGGTAGTGTGAATTCCTGTAGCTTGTGTACAGTGATCACTGAATGTGTTTTTTGTACTCTAAATCAGCTACACAGTGACTACTCAGAGTTCAGATCACAATTGTTTTATTTCTTTTGTTAGCTTAGTTAGTCATGGAGAGCAGGCAAGCATGTCAGCAGAGGAGTACAGAAAGCTGACAAGGAGCCAGCTGGCTAAGATGTGCCAGGCTAGGGAGACTGGTGCATGGAAACCTGACTAAGGCAGACATGACTGCAGCTTTGGTCACAACTGCATCAGAAAACAGCAACCAGGAGGACAATCAGACTGGCAGTGGAGATGTACCACACTCAGAGAATGGACAGCTCAACTTTTCTACAGAGGACTTAGAAATCCACCTGGAGCTAAAGAAACTTGATTTGGAGGCCATGTGTGTGAAAATAGAAGCAGCAGAGAGACTGAGGTGTCTAGAGAGTGAGGACAATGAGAAACTGTGACATTTGCAGGCTGAGGAGAATGAGAAACTGCTACACATGGAAGCTGAGGAAAAGGAAAGGCAGAGGTAGCATGAAAAGGAGATGCTGACTCTTCGCCAGAGTCATAGAGGTAATGGGGAATGGAGGTGGGAGGGTGGCCTAATAGTTAAGGTGTTTGCTTTACAAATGCAAGGTGCAGGGTTTGAGTCTCACAAGGGATAATTGGCTAGGCTTACAATGGCTCGTAAGTGCAGTTAGCCTAGTACTAACCTATGGACTGGACCTCAGAAGCACAAAAGGTCAGTAAATTTCTTCCGCAGTTTACAGAGGGGGAAAATTTTGATAGTTTCATTCATGTGCTTGAGAGGGTATGTAAACAGTATGCTGTTGACCAAAGGCAATGGGTACGGTTCCTCACCCCCTTACTCCATGGTAAAGCTGTAACTGTGTTGTCTAAACTTGTTGATTGTGAATATTTTGATTATACTACTGTTAAGAAGTGTTTGTTAGGATTTTTTTAAGCTAACACCTGAAACGTATAGGAAAAAGTTTCATGAGCACAGACGCAAGGTAGATGGAATTGTGTGTGAATATGTTTCTGAACTGAGCACTTATTTTCATAGGTAGGTGAGAGGATGTCAGGTCACCACTTTTGAAGGGCTGGCAGACCCTGTGGTGAGGGAACAAGCCCTTAGCACTTTGCCTGAGGACATGTGGATCTGGTTAGCTGATAGACAATGTGCCACTTCAGATGAGTTGGGGAAGAAGAAAGACCTATACCTAGCAAACATGGCATCCCTGCACAGGAAAGGGACCCCAGTACTGCTCATTGATCTAAAGGAATCCATGGTGGGCAGCACAGACTGTCCCAACAGATTCTGCCAGTAGTAGGGGAAGCCACTAGTCCAGGTACACATCCAGGACCTAGGGTTAAATGTTTTGAATGCATCCAGTGGGGCCATGTGGCATACAGATGTCCACGGAGGCAAGGTGGGGAACAAAAGGTGACAGAGCCAGTAAGTGGGAAAGACAATATGCCAGTAGTAGGCTGTCTTGAGACAACAAGGGTACCGAACTATCATCTTGCAGATGTCCTGATAGGAAAGGATTTGGATGAGGCAGTCCCATATGCTTATGCAGTTACATGCAGTCAGGCTAGGAGACAAGCATGTGGGTCTGGTAGCCTGGGGGAGAACCCAGACAGGCTGCATACTTGCAGCCAGGACTGTTGAGGTGGTTACTTCAGGGAGGGAGATACTGTGTATCAGTGAGACTGAATGTGAGCCACAGCTGCTTGTGGGTACTGATGTTCCCTTGGACAGAGTGACTGCAAAGGTAAAGGTGAGTAGTAGTACCCAGGTTGACAGTGAGGCACCACTTTCAGAGGATGTCAGTCTTCCTGTGGAAGGGGACCTGGGAAGGGTTACAATGAAACAGTTGAGACAGGCTCATCTCTCAGACCCTACATTGCAAGGCCTGAGGAAGGCAGTTAGTGAGCTACCTGATTCACAAGGGAAGGGAGGATCTGTATACTGGGATAAAGGGTTACTGTATAGAGAGTGGACCCCTGAGGGAGGACTAGAAGGTGAGAGGGTACTTCAGTTGGTAGTGCCTAGAGCTTATCACCTGGCACTTCTAGCCATAGCCCATGATATTTCCTTTTCAGGTCATATGGGCATAAAATGTACAAAAAGGCATATTAAGCATAACTTCTATTGGCCTGGAATTTCCAGAGATGTAACAGGGTACTGCAGGACCTGTGAGCAGTGCCAAAAGGTAGGCAAGACAGAAGACAAGGTGTGAGCGCCTTTGATGGCTTTGCCTGTGATTGAGGATCCATTTCAGAGGGTAGCTATGTCTCAGAGGGTAGCTATGGATATTGTGGGGCCTCTGTGTACCCCAAGTTCTACAGGGAAAAAAGTATATCCTAGTGGTAGTAGTGGATTATGCTACACAATACCCTGAGGCAGTGGCTCTGTCCTCCATTGAGGCAGAAAAGGTTGCAAATGCTTTGTTAGTGATTTTCAGCAGGGTAGGTTTCCCAAAAGAAATACTGATTGACAGAGGTGCCAATTTCATGTCAGACCTGCTGCCTTGTCTGTGGAAGTACTGTGGGGTGAAGCACCTGAAGAGCACCCCCTACCATCCACAGACTAATGGTCTTGTTGTGAGGTTAAACTCTACAATCAAGTCCATGCTATGGACATTTGCAGATCAGTTTAAGAGGGAGTGGGACAAATATTTGCCCCATCTGTTGTTTGCTTACAGAGATGTTCCCTGTGAATACACAGGTTTTTCACCCTTTGAGTTGCTGTATGGGCATAGGGTGAGGGAACCTCTAGATTTAATTCAAGACGAGTGGGAAGGTGAGTGTAAATCTCACAAGGAGTCAGTTGTGGCATATGTCCTAAACCTCAGGACAAGGCTTGTGGAACTCATGGGCTTGGCCCAGGGGAACCTGGCAGAAGCCCAACAACAGAAAAAGGTATGGTATGAAGGGAATGCTCGAACTAGAGAGTACACTCTAGGAAAGCATGTAATGGTTCTCATTCCTGTCAGACACAACAAGCTGCAAGCAGCTTGGGAGGGACCCTACAAGGTGGCAAGAAAGGTAAGTGATGTTAACTACATGGTGGAACTGCTAGGGAGGAGCACAAACTGTACCATGTTAACATGATGAAACCTTACCATGATAGGGAGGCCCTTGTGCTGAGCATTTGCACTGGATTGCAGGAGGAGACTGAGGGAGATCTGCTGACTGATCTCCTCAGTGAGGCTCAGACTGACACCTCAGTGTCCCAGCAGCTATCTTCTACCCAGGTTTGAGAAATTCAAGCAGTGTTACAGGAGTTTGGGGACATGTTCACTGGGAAACCAAGGTGCACACACCTGGTGCAGCACCAGGTGGATACAGGACCCCAAAGGCCTATTGGGTAGGCCCCTTATAGTGTGCCTGAGAGAATCAAACATACTCTGAGGAAGGAGATACAGGAGATGTAAGAACTAGGCTTTATTCATGAGTCCAGCAGTCCCTGGGCCTCCTCAGTGGGGCTGGTGCCAAAGAAAGATGGCAGCACCAGGTTCTGCATGGACTACAGGAAATTAAATAGTCACACAGAGTCAAATGCTTACCCCATGCCTAGGACAGATGAGGCCCTAGAGCAGCTAGGTGGGGCTAAGTATCTTACAACCATTGATCTTACCAAGGGTTACTGGCAGGTACCCTTGACTCCCAGTGCTAGAGGGAGGTCAGCCTTTGTGACTCCTTTTGCCTTGTATGAGTTCACAAAGATGCCCTTTGGGATGGAAAATGCCCCAGCAACTTTTCAGAGGCAGGTAGAGCATACCCTAGCAGGAGCAGGAGGGTTTACCCTTGCTTACCTAGATGACATTGCCATCTTCAGCCATTCATGACAAGAGCACCTTCAGCATGTCAGGGAGGTGCTGGGCAGACTACAGAGGGCAGGGTCGACCATTAAGCCCAGCAAATGTCAGGTGGGTATGACAGAGGTCTCCTACCTGGGACATAGAGTGGGGAGTGCTAAGATCAGGCCAGAGCCTGCTAAAGTGGAAGCCATTCAGGCATGGCCTGCACCTGTTACCAAAAAGCAGGTGAGGGCATTCTTAGGGACAGCAGGGTACTACAGAAAGTTCATCCCCAGTTAATGTACCATAGCTGCTTCCCTTACAGACTTGCAAGAAAGAACAGGACAGATAAGGTGGTGTGGACCACAGCATGTGAGCAGGCATTGCAGAAGCTTAAAGAAGCTTTGGGAGGATCCCCTGTGCTATCCAGTCTAGATTACAGCAAATAATTTGTTGTGCAGGTGCATGTTTCAAACCATGGGGTGGGAGCTGTACTTAGCCAGATTTCTTTAGACAGAGAAGAGCACCCATTGATTTATCTCAGTCATGGGCTCTAACCCAGGGAGGAGTGCTATGCAGCTGTAGAAAAGGAATGTCTAGCCATAGTGAGAGCACTGCAGAAACCCCAGCCTGATCTGTATGGAAGAAAATTCACTGTAGTGACAGATCGCCATCCCCTAACATGGTTAAATTGAGCCAGCCAGTAAAATGCCAAGGTGCTAGGAGGGAGGCTAGGGTTGCAAGCATATGATATGTCAACATACGTCTCAACCTGGGAACATAAAAAATCTGGACAAGGCCAATGAAAAAATACGTACAAATCTGTACACTGATTAGCATACAATTCAAATACATAATTACGTAACCCTGGCCACTACAATGTAATTGTGGGATACCAGCATTCAAACGCAAACTGAAGAATAGACAGCCAAAATATGGCACCAGAGTCCCCCTGCAGCCATTCCAATGTTCTATTACCTGGCTATTTCACCCCATTTACCATAAACACTAATAAACATACCTGCTTTACTTTTACAATGATTATTTGGATTTTATATTTACATTTTATAGCACAAATTGCACAATGCACAAACACTAACAGACATCTGCTAAACAAGGCAATACTGTTGAAAATAGACTTAGCATTAAAACTTATCTGTCCTTGAAACTCACATTCATAGAAACAGCATTGAAACCCATACCACATCCAAAGAAAATTAATCTGGCCAGTGGTGGATAAAGATTACCATAGGCCCCATGAACATAAAACAAGAAACATATATGTGTTCTTTGATACACCTTTCTGACTTTATTAAATTATATACCTTGTATAATACAGCACACTTGTTAGACTTAGAGCACATTTTAAATTTATTGTTTGAACATTTTTCCAGAAGACAATGGAACAAAAATGCATGAATGAATAATGACAAAACTGCCCAATTCAGAACATTTCCATCATAAAAGTCTTTCTCCACACACACACACACACACACATTTATATATCTAAAATGTGCTGTACTTGTTTAAAAAAACATGTTTCTTATAATGCAGCACAGAACATAATAATTCTGATTTTCTGTTGCTGAATTTGGGTTAATGATATTTTTGCTCTTTCCACTGAGGCACAAATGCCATGCATGACATTTTCTCACTTCTGTTATATCTGTAGATACACCATTGACTTGTTACACCCACTCCCTTTAAAAGTACAGCAACACAGTACAGTATCAGCAATACATCTACATATTGAACCCACAGCCTTTTGCATCAAAAGCAAGTATTTAACCTGTTATGCTATTAACAATGCAAGCAACCCCACCATAAGCAACACTCAATGTCTCTTCCCCTGAAGCTCTCAGCTCCTTGTAAAAACATTCACTCGATACGTAACTGTATCTCTCAACTTTGCAGCACAAGAAATCTGGAAAAGGCCAAAATGTATTGAGGGGACAAAAGCACAAAAATCAGGGACACATGTTAAACATTGCATGGAAAGTTGCTAGAATAAAATGGTGTATTACTACCATGTGTTTACTGCCAAGACTTGAACCCAGGACCCTGTGCACTACAGTCATCACAACATACCACTATGCCGAATCAGCAATTTCCTGAAACATAGGAGACTGAAACTTAAATCGCTATCATTTAGTGAATTCAGTTCTCACCATAGCTCTCAACCTCTTTGCACACAAAACCTGGACAGAGCCTATAATGGGGGAATACAGAATTCAGTTCTCACTTCTAACCATAGCTCTCACCCTCTTAGCATAAAAAGAGCTGGACAAAGCCTGTAATGGGGGAATGCAGAATTCAGTTCTCACTTCTCACTGTAGCTCTTAACCTCTTACACAAAAAAAACTTGACTCAGCGGCATTAGCTTAATTTGCATCACCAGGTTCTCCTGTTTGATTTTCAGCAGGAATGCCTTCTGTGTGGAGTCTGCATCTCTTCCTCGCAGTCGAGTGACGTTCGAAAGACATGCGTAAATGGGTGTGCCTTCACTGAAGGTTGGGTGTCGGGCTGGCAACTCAGCACCATAAAAATCTACTGCCAATCATTAGCGGACTGGAGTCACTGTGGCGACCGCTAATCGGGAAAAGCCGAAAAGACAGCTTCATAAAATGTTCTCTTTGCTTCTTCTTTAAAAATATATAAAACATGTCCTGTCACAATAAATGTGCTGGCCACATCACATACATCTGTTGGCACATTGATCTTGCTTGCTTCCACTGTACACAATTCTCCTGTTTGCTCAGTAATGTGCCCTACCTAATCAGTCTTATTTTTTATTACCTAGTAGGTGCACATGTTTCCATACCTGTATTCTGCTCTTGGGCTTTTGTCCAACTCCCTTCTCAATGTTGTCATTGCCCATTCATAGGTTCATAGGTTCAGAGGTAGGTACTAGGCTATCGGCCCGAGGGCCTACATAAGCTTGCCAACAAGGTTCCCTGGCTTAGGCCACTCAAGGAAGTTATTTTCCTGTGCCACTGTTGAGCAGAGACACAGAAGTGATCCCTGAGGTGTATTTCCTATTTCCCATCCACTCATCAAGATTTGTCTTGAAGAGTGCTAATGAAGAACTTTGCTTGACATAGATGGGTAGCCTGTTCCAGAGTATGGGAAGTCTCTGGGGCAGGAATCTATCCCTCCAGCATGTCCTGTTTATTGTGGTGACAAGGTTTAGGTCCCTAGAGCATGTAGCTCTGAGGGATTGGGATTTCTTTAGGTGTAACATGTCCAACAGCTCTGGGTTTGACATAGCTTTATATGTTAGGCAGAGATCATCTCGGAGTAGGCAATATACTACGGAGTAAAGCTGGAGTTTTTTTAAGATGGTCAGTGTAGGGCATCTGTTTGAGGCCAGTAATCCTCTTTGTGAAGTACTTCTGTGGCCTTCCCAGCTGCTGCAAATGTCTTGTGAGGTACATTCCAAAAGAGGTGTTGTACTCTATAATGGGTCTAATAAGTGTCGAGTAGAGGGGAACAATGACCTTTTTTTTCCTGGATTAGAACCCTTTTATGATGAGGTGTGCCATGTAGAAGGACTTCCTGACTACTGTGGTGATGTGACTGTCAAAGGACAGACTACTGTCCACCTGGGTCCCAATGTCTCTTGTCACACATTTGGTGTTAAGTGGACTGCTCTCTATGTAGTAGTTCATGGGTACAGAGTTTTTACCAAAGGGGATGACAATGCACCTTTTGGCATTGAGCTTGAGGCCACGGCTCTGATACCAGGCATCTGTCTCAGTGAGTCCCTTCTGTAGGATTTTCACATCATTTGGGGACTCGACTATGGCTCCTAGTTTGCAGTCATCTGTGAACTTCATTATACCAAACAGGAGAGGTCCCAGGACTGAACCCTGTGGTACTCCCCTTGTCACTGGTTTGAGGTCAGATTTGGAGTGTGCAACTTTTACAGTGTGGGTTCTGTCAGTTAGCCAGTTGGCAACCCATCTTGTGATGTAGGGAATTATACCTAGTTTAGTGAGTTCAGCTATAATTCCAGAATGGGGGATGGTATCGAAAGCCTTGGCGAGGTCAAGATAGGCTGTGTGAACTACCTTACCCTCATCTACGGCTTTGGTGACTGCCTCAAAGAAGTCAATCAGGTTCAGGAGGCATGATTTGCCTTTCACAAACTTGAACTTGGTGGGATCCAGTGTTTGGAGGTTACCAATGTCTTTGTTTATGAGTTGCATGATGATACATTCCATGGCTTTGCAGACCAGACTTGTAAGGCTAATAGGGCATTAGTTCCTGGGATCAGTGGTGGCTCCCCCTTTGTGGAGTGGGATAACTGTTGATGTATGCCATTTAGTGGGCACAAAGCCTGATGTGAGGCTATGATTGAAAATAGTGCTTAGGTGGGGAGCCAGTTCATTCTAAAGTTCATGTAAAATGCAGCTGGGATGTTGTCCAGTCCCATGGATGCTGTGTTTTTGGCTTTAGAGAGTGCAGCTATTACCTGCGTAGTTGTGATTACAGGGACTCTGCATTCTTCCTGTATAGATATGGGCCCTTTAGGGGGTAGGGGAGGGGGTAAAGTTAGCAGTGAACCTATCTGCCAGGATGTTGGCAATATCAGTTGGTTCTGTAATTTTCGTGCCGTTGTGCTGTAACTCAGAGCAGATCTGGATGTTGCCATTGAGATTCAATGTCATTCTGCATTTTTCAAGCTTGTCTACATTTGCACTCAAGCAGTCCTGTGCTCATTGAAAAAAACTGCCACACAGTGAGCTGTGCATTACAGAGTCCTGCATATTTCCATAGTATTGTCTAGTTACATAAGAGTGGTGCAGTTAGTCTACACATCCTGCAGTATGTTAAATTTGCCATTTTTGAACACGGCTCTGATTGCACTTTTTTGGGGCCATTTATGATACTTGTATGTTGAAAATCTGCTTGGTATCTAATGCCTAGCTATATTTCAGCATAATTTCCATTCAGCCTATTATGGGCTACAATATCATATTCCAGTGACATTTTCATATTACTTGCTCCTTAAACAGTGTGCTGTACCAATGCCGTCCTACATCTCTCTGTGTGGTGTAATTTAATTTGCTTTCTGGGAACAGAAGACATTTTTCTGTGCCATCCCGGAGGCAGTTTATTTATACTGCAGTTGGAGATTGTTGAATATACGCTCGTTGGAAGGGATACAGGGGCGGTTTGCTTTCATGTAACAAAAAAAGTATTAACACCTGCTCCATTTGTTTTACACTGAGGTTTGCAATGCAGTTTTACACAAAACAGAACTACCAGAAAAAAAGTTAAGTCGTAGGGTAAATATAGTAAAACTTTTGCTCCCTCCTTTTTTTCCTACATATTATGCCAAAGACTAGCTCCATACTTGATACGTGTCTGTCAAATGAAAGTAATTAAAAGTTACCTACCTGATTTTAGTAACACGATTTTGTGTATATAAAAAAATCACACTGTACAATAAAGTGACCACAATGAATAACTTGTTTTTCTAAACTGAGCATAGCTGTATAACACTCACTTGTGGTTTCAAGTTACGAACAATTTTTTCACTCTGTAAGATAAGAGAACTGCTATGATGTGGAAACTAGAGGCAAAGCCACATACGACAGAAAACGTTTACAAGGAAAGACTGTTAGGTTTGTTTAAATGAAATAGCTTTCTATATGTATTTTTATAGATACATTGTCTTTTTTAGTTTTATGAACCTATGATGGCCAGTTGGTTTGTATGCCTATGTGTTTCTGTAAAAAATATATAGACAAATATTGGTGGGGGGATGCTAAGACTAGCTAATTATTATATTTAGTAAAATGACACAATTTTCTGGATGAACTGGAGAAGGCAACGGTATCTGGGGACTGTGAAAATGAAGCTTGATAAGTCATTTATACTAGTATGTAACAAACTACCATTAAATAGAAATATAACATTTACATAGTACTCAATCACTTTGATAGTTTTTGCAGTTTTTAAACAGATGTTTGCCAGACTCTATTTTTTTTGTCCCTACAGATGAGACTTTCACCTGCCTCTCCTCAACGTCAGTTTTAATGAGCTTCTTCCAGCACTTGGTTTGGAGGGTGGGGAGAGAGTTATCAGCACTGGCTTGTTGCTACCCAGCTCCATTCCTGCTCATTTTATAAGCATTAGCTTACCCAGCTCCATTCCCGCTCGCCTCAGCAGCATTTCCTCAGCTTGTCTCTCTCTGAAGCTTACACTGTTCCATTAGCTTCCATTCCCATGCTTGTCTCTTGCACCAGCATTCCCCAGCTCATCGTCTTTCTCTGAAGCTTACTTAACTTATTTCATTCTCCCTCACTAATGGCAGCTAAGTTCCATTCCATTTCCTCCTTGTGACTGGCGCCAGAAATGCATGCAATGTTATTGTTTGAGCTAGCTGGTCTCAATTCGGACCGGTTAGTAGGCCGTTTCACAGCACTGACATCAGCTCAAAATGCCAGGGAGGAGGATTTCAAAAGAGCAGCCAGGAAATTGGAAATGAAGGGGTGCCACTCGGGAATCATGGCACACCATATTTTGGACCCCAAAACTCAGTAAAAACTGAGTAATTCAGTACAGTTGGGAGGTATGTATGTCAATGCAGCACCATAGTGAGATTAGCAATGTCAATGCAGATGGGCTCTCAAGACAGGGAATGCGGTAAGGTATACTCAGATAGACCTCACCCTCTCAAGCAATGTTTCTCAAGGGTCACTTGAAAAACTAGCTTGAGTTCTCCAGGGGGGAGATGTGTGAAGATAGGTGAAGACTGCCAGCCTAGCTAGATAGAATTTGTAGATAATTCTGTCATTTGTAAATATGAATATAAGCCACTGGCTCATTTTCTTAAATGTAAAAAGACTGTATTGGATGTTGAACTGGAAAAAATGTAACAACAGTGCATTCTGCTGTAGGAAGGCTAAGTCAAGCATTGTGAAATTCCTTGATCTAAAATTCGGAGCAGAGATGTCTAGAGGGAGGCATTCTAACCAGAGTTAGTGGCTAAAATTTCTATGTATAATTCATTTTATTGCTCTAGCTTCCTGACCAGCTGCAAGATCAAAAGGGCTATTAACCTCTGAGTTTCTGTTAGCCTGGGAAGCAGAAATAAATGATGTAATCTGAAATGAATCAGTGGTACTGTGTTATCAATTTAAGGACAGAAAGAATGACAGCATTTTAGCATTTGTCTTGAAAATATCCATCTCACCAGCACTCTGACTGTGTACTATATGTAAGCTTATTTTAGAACTGTGTTTTCTCTTAGATATAGCTAGGAAATAGGAAGATTAGATTAGTCTTTTTTCTGTATTGATGTCAGAACTTTTCTACTGTATTATTTTAATTATTTCTCTGTGATCTCTGAACTCTTGACTAGCACTGTGTAGTAAGAAGTATTGTCTTGTGTTTTATTATTAAATATTTTTAAATCTTTCAACTGTGGCTGTTTTGTGTAGAGATCATTTAAGCTCTAAGAGTACATTGCATGTATTTAGTGATATTGTACAAAGCCACTCCAATAGCCTTGCTGTTCAGTCACACTTACCATTTGGATAATAATATTGCACAGTAATAATTGGACACTCTTTGTTAAAGGCCTTTTTAGTAGCTGATAAATATTAGTGGGTGGTGGCAAGTGGTACTACTGTATACTCTGGGTAAAAGGGGCACAGCTGGGGAACCTGTGTCAGCCTTCCCCAGGACTGCCTGTGTGGTTGTATATAACTCTTAACTCAAAGTATGTGTAAGTGTCAGCTACTTGGGTAGGGACACGAAGCACTGGTTGGACAGATAGGGTGCTGGAGGTTTGAGCTTGCCCACTAGGCTGAGATCTGGACCCTATAGCTGTGCCAGTAGGGAGTCTTATTGGGGACATGGAGAGAAAGGGAGAAACCAGCCCCATACTGATTGTGATCTCTGTGTGCTCTTAATGGAAATTGTACTTTACTGTGTGTCTGTTTATTATCCTTTTCCTATATGGACGCCCCTCACTGGTGTTAGTGGTGAGGATTGAGGCTCCTTAATTGCTGGGCCAGTGCACGGGCATCACAATGTTGCTCATATATATGTCTGTGTATCACATGCAGCAGCTGCAGATTGCAGATATATCACATATGGGCCACCTACAGCTAGCTGAGTGTAATCCTGTCTGATGGGTGTGTGTAGGAAAAGTTAAGGTGTACATAGATGTCTGTATGCAAAGGCATATATGCACAATACAGTTATATACTCCAGTGTGGGTCCTGACATGGGCTGCGATTCTGTAAGTGTAGGAGCATGCCCAGTATGACCTTCTATAATAAGAGTGGGACTCCATTCCAGAGATAGCTGTACTCCAGTCCAGGGTTTTGTGTGCTACAGCCATACCTCTCAAAAGTAACAGGGACTTGCTAGAAGGACAGGGTTTGTTTTAGCAGACATTTTCTGACACATCTAAAGTTTGACACGGAAATGTCTTGTGTCATTACCTAGTGGCAGACATCCTCAGATCATCACAGTGTGTTACCAGAGGAATACAAGATGTATGATGCACAGACCAATATTATGAGCCCAACTATAGACTTTCTTGCCCAAAAAGGCCAGTTGAGCAATGTAGCTACAGCCGGTTGACTGATGAAGCTGTGTAAACAGTCCAGCTTCTTGGTGATATACTGGGTGGGGATCGCCTGCATGTGTGGTATTCTTCTTACCTGAAAAGTCATATCTTGGTGTAGCCATACCTCTTAACTGTACAGTTTTTGGCAGACTGTCCAGGTGTCTGTCTAGAAGTTTCATCCAGTCTACTTAAACTTGCGTTTTTATGGCAAGTTGGTTGCAAATAATTGGAGACTGATGTTATAAAATAATGACAGACATTAGTGCTTCAGACTTCATAACTTTTAGACATTTCTTGCTAAAGCAAAACCCGTTATTCTACCAACTTTCTCAGTATGTAAGAGCAATACTTACAACACATGCTATCATTGGGCCTTTGTCACACTTTTATTTATGGCCTTGTCCAGATGTCTTGCTGTCAGAGGTTGAGAGGCATGGGTGTGGGGATAGGGTGCATTCTACTGTGCAGAAATGTCCATTATATGTGTAGTATATGCTACATAGCACCATATGCTACATAGCACTGTGACTTCCAGGTATGTCAGTGGCAGAGCCATACGGTGTAATGTGGTGAACCACTGGCAGACAGTTATATATAGGTTGATAGGTTGGTATGATATTAGTAGGGTATTGGCCCTGAAGCCCTTACAACCTACACACAGGAGGGTGTAGCCCATGTTAAGACATGTCAGCACACAGAACCCCTGTCCAGCAGGGACACAGGTGGAATCACAAGACTGTATTTTGTGTTTCCTATGCATTTATACAGGGAACACATCACTAGGGGTACCGAGGCATTTGGCTTGCTGTGGACAGGGACTGCATTCCACAGATGGGGGAGTGTGTAGGACAGGTATCTGTCACACCAGCAAGCCATTCTGATATCACAACCCAGGTTGATGCTGTGCCTACAAGTTGATCAAGTAGGCCTTGACTTCCAGATGTGCAACAGTCCCATCAAGGAAGGGTCTGGATTGCTTTGTATGCCAGACAAGGGCCACCTCAGCAGAGTCTGTATGGAACGGGGTAGAAGGACAGTGCTGTTAGCCTATCTGTGAAGGGTAGGTGTTTGGGGTTTGGGGTAAGGCCATAGTATTTGCAAGATCCTGGTGTGTGAAGTCTACATAGTCTGTGGTGTGTAGGTTTGTGGAGTTCTCATGTGTTTTTGCCTCTGAGGTGTCATTTGTTTGGGGTTTTGTTTTGTTGTGGACCTCCACTTACATGGGTGTGTGTTGTGTATTTGCAGGTGATGTTTTCTGACCCCGTACACTGCATGGTATCTATGTTACTGCACAATTTATTCTGGTGAGCACATTCTCTAGTTGTCTGGCTAGTGGTTCCCCTTCCCCTTCCCCTTATGTGTGTCTCTTTCTCTTTCTGTAGTCCAGTCACAGGCTTTGGCCACAGTGGCTGCTGTTATGCATTTGCAATTCTGATGTGAGCGGGGTAAATGCCACAACATCACACACACGGTTGGGGACTTCACACCTCTGACTGTACCTGTATAGCAGGCTGTCCATCATTGCACCACTACATCTGCTGTGGTCCTTAGACAGTTTCTGTTACTATATGTTATTAAGAGGCTATATGTGGGCCTAGCTGTCATACCATCACAGACTGACATCCGGACAGGCCCATATATGACAGTCAGACAAAGACCCACACATGGGGACAGGGTGTTAATAATGTTCTGCCATACATGGACAGTTGGGAGACCGGTTTGGTAATTGCTTGCTTTCTCCTATGGATATGACATTTGCTTCCCCACTGTCTGCCATTGCTGTTTTGACATGACCCTTTCTTGTTTTGCAAATAGTTGGCAGGCAAATGCAATGTTAGGACAGGCAGAACAGATATACAAGGCATACTTCTGCTCATTCTGTGACAACCTGTCATTCCAGGGGTATGGATGTTGGCCAGTGACATGTTGTCAGTGCTGACACAGTGTTGGCAGCCTTTTATAACCTGGCAGTACACTGACCTTCAGGTATCTGCTGTCCTAATAGACACCGTAACTAATGACTTTATAGAGACAGACATTTGGACAAAACCATAAGTTATTTGGGGACAAAGGCCTAAATATAGGGACCATTGCTAACTATTGGCTTTACAAACCTAGTAAGGTGATACAGTAACAGGTTTTGCACTAGCATGCATTTTCCTAAACAGTATGAAGTCTGAAACTACAATCTGTCATTATTGTCTGACTTTAGTCTTTTGTGATTTGCCAATGATTTGCCAGGAAACCACAATTTCCTGATAAAAAGACCATACATATAATGCAAACCTCTGGACATTTTGCAAAATGTCTGTACAGTTGAGGGATATGCTAGACACTGCGTAGGTTACTCTGAGCTGTGTACCATCTATATGTCTGGCCCCCTGTCCCTGACCTGTTCAGCTTTCCTTCAATAACAGATATTGATATCTGGACAGTGTGTATAACTCCTACTGTAGCTGTATTTGATGTGCAGAATAGTTGGCACGTTTTGCTTGGAACATGGACCCTGTCAACCACAGTACTGTACCTAGGACACAAAGACATGACAACCAGGAGTAAGTGCAGGCCACAAACTGGCAGTATTGACCACACATACATAACTCATTGACCCCTGCATATTGTGGACATGCAACAGGTTATCAAGTTGACTGGGGCAGTCCTGGGAATGTGTGTTCTGCTGCTTATACCCTAAAAACATTACTGTTACTGCATTTCTATGGCAACATGGGTGTGTGTGGGGGGCACACCTGTCAGCTGTCCACATTTACACTGACTGTGCTGATCTTCCCTTTACATTTTGGTTCCATTTGGTGTATTATTGTGCCTGTCTTGGAGACTACAGGCATATCACTAAAGACCATAGGTTAGACTGTAATGGAAGACATTTGGGTTTTAGACCTCTCACCCTTCACAGCCTTACTGCAACTGTGAGACCTGCTGTGATATTACTGTGTAGGTCTGTATGGGAATATTTTATAATTGTCCCCATTTGTGGGCCTTTGCCAGACATTTCTTTATGGTTTTCTATGGCTGACTTGCTGGGTGAGGCTGAGGGGTGAGTATGGGACCCTCATATTGACATCCATGCATGTGAGCTATGACCCCCCCCCCTCAGTTAGTTGGCTCTCCACATATACTGCAGTGGGATTTGTCACTTTGGGTACTACTGCATAGCATGGGGAAGCCAGTAACATTTCAAAGCAAACATTTCCTGGTGTCCCACGTAGCTGTCAATTGTCTGCTGCTATCCCAGTAGGCCACGCCATTCCCTTGCATGCATGCTGTGATACCATAGATATGCTACCAGAACATACTACTCCATTCATTTATTGTTAAGAAGACTGAATTACCTTGTGCCTGCAACAGCTGTAAGGACGGTGTTTGAGGGCTGCCTATGTCAGAAGCATAAGTACACTGCCTTTACATGGTAAATTACAGGTAGTGTGATGTGTGTGGCATCCATTTTATGGTGTGTGTGAGTCAGAGAGAGATGTCAGTCCCTGGGTCCCTACAGTGTCAAAGTGTGTGCTATGCATTGCCTCTTTGCCAAGGCCAGTGCCTACTGGGCACACCTCCATCTTCCTACAGGAGCAGGCTCGAAGGTTCCTCCTCTGAGTCCCTGTGTCTGTGGGGACCTCTGCAATGGTGAGGGGCTGTGTGGCCCATCCCCATGCTGTTCCTGCCACAGCTGTTTCCACAGGATCGCATGGCACATACTATGAACATGTATGCACATGTGGCTGGAGAGTACTGCAGGGCTCCACCAGATATGTCAAGGCAGCGGAACAGTGACTTAAGCATCCCAAACACATGCTTTGTAATGATCCTGGTTTGTGTGTGTGCCTCATTATGGACTTCTTGAGTGCATGTGTGTGCATTTCTGATGGGTATCATCATCCATGGCTCCAGTGCATAGCCAGCATCCCCCACCAAATGGCCATATGGGATGTCCCCATGGGATGTCCCCCCTGGCAAATCCCTGGTACAGCTGTGAGGAATGCCAGATGTGGGAGTCGTGATATATTCCAGGGTTACCAGCACACATATTCATAGGTTCATAGGTTAGTACTAAGCTAACTGCCCTTGCGAGCCATTTTAAGCCTAGCCAATTATCCCTTGTGAGACTCAAACCCTGCACTTTGTGTTTGTAAGGCAAACACCTTAACCTTTAGGCCACCCTCCCAACCCCAATGATAATGCTCTGGGCATTGCACATAACCTGGCAGTTGATGGAATGAAAGCCCTTGCATTTTACATAGAGCCTACCCTGTTCACCGGGTGGTGCTTTGATGTGGATGTGGGTGCAGTCTATGGCAACCAGTACCTCCGGGTAGTCTGCTACACAGTGGAAGAGGTGCATATTACTGGTCCTCTCTTCATGGGTGCTGGGGAAGTAAATGTGCTCACTGGCATGGGTAGCATGGCATCCAGACAATGGTGGAGTACCCTGAATGCAGATGTCTGTGAGACCCCCCCATGATGTCTCCAATAGGTCTTTGGAAAGTACCTGTAGCTAGTATTCCTAAGGCTACACATACCTTGGTATCCACTGGGATGGGTTCCCCTCTGTTGGCTCTGGGTCTGAGGTGAGGCCACCACAGCTCGATGAGTTGCTGAAGTATGTCCCTGTCCACCCTGTAGTGCTCTTGTATCTCCAGATGGTGTAGCCTCTGGTAGGTTTTCTTGGGTCTGAACACTCTTCTCCTCCTCCTCAGTCTGGGGTGGTTGTCAGCATTATCCTCTTCACCACCCTCAGCCTCTAGCACATACTGATGTATCAAAGTGACAGCAGCCCCTAACATTTTGTCAGTTACAAGGCCCTTGAGTGTGTACACCAATGGTGCATAGTTTGTGGGAAAAATTAGACTGAAAGGTGTTTGCATAGTTTATACTGGTGTGCTGCAGATGCTGCCTATGTGACTGGCTGACTAAGATACATTCTACCTGCCAGCTATATTAATTGGACTTGAGTGCCTTTATTCTGCTATTTCCCATTTTTTTCCCATTTCTGCCCCTTCTAAGCCCTGCTGCAAGCTGCGCAAACCCACTGCTCAAATGTAAACACTTCTGCTAGTTTCTGTGGTGGATGTTTTTTTTTTGTATTTCCATTGTGTTTAAGCCCTGCAGCTGGCCGTGCAAACCCCTGCAGCTATAGTAAACAGTTTTGAGCAGAAAGGACCCTCCCAGAGATGTGAACATGCTCAGCATTTCATTAACTAGCTCTGGCACACTCCCTTGCTTACCTGTGCTTAGCTAAGTGCAAATAGAGGCAGCAGAGCTTCAGTGTGCTTACACCAAGTATGACACACACCCCTTTTCATTTCAGCTGCTTCTCCTGCTTAGACTGCAGCATTATAGGTCTTACACGGTTACGTGCAGGTGGACACAGTCTCCTATTTTGCTATTCAATAAATTAATCTCATTTGCTTACCTCACTGCCTTAGTCACTGGTTGCACCTGTACACCGGAGCCTAACTCCTTAGCAACCAGTGTTACCTGTTATTGTTTTGGTTCTGCATGATACCCACTATAATGGCAAAATGCAAGTTTCACTTAAAATTGTCTTTTTACATTTTTTTATATTACTGCATGATCTCATTTGTGTGCCATTGGTTGGGAGAGTGGCTTAATGGCTAAGATGTTTGCCTTACAAACACAAGGTGCAAGGTTTGAGTCTTACAAAGGATAATTGCCTAGGCTTAAAATGGCTTGCAAGGGCAATTAACTTAGTACTAAACTATGAACCTATGAGGACAATAAATCTAAGGTGATTTCCATTTTTTAGTGGGTTGGGAGGGTGGCCTAATTGTTAAGGTGTTTGCCTTGCAAACATAAGGTGCAGGGTTTGAGTCACACAAGGGACAATTGGCTAGGCTTAAAATGGCTCACAAGGGCAGTTAACTTAGTACTGATCTATGAACCTATGAACTCTTAAACGGACGAAATTGGCCAAAAAAAAAAAACATTGATTTTCATAATTTTGCAACTGTTTTCCATGCCAATGGCCAAAACATGCCTGATAGTCATAATACATGCTTTACTTTGAGCTGTCATGTCCCCGTTTTAATTTTTGCAGAAATGTACATGGTTAGTAACCGAATACATTTCTGCAAATGATACTGCTCTGACACGGATGCTTGCCTGCTTACTGAATCGCTTATTCACCTCATTTACATGGTTTTCATCAGCAAATGAGCTAATTAGCATTATTCAGTGGTGTTCATGTCAGAATAGTGCTGGCAGGCTCGTGCACACCACCAGCCTTGTTTAATGGATTGCTCAGTGGCCATATTATGTGCAGATGTTGCTACACTAGTCTGACATGGAGATTTTCCTTTATTGAATCCCAGGGTTAGCCTTGCATACTGCACAGCTGTCACTGGTGGGCACTATGTCACTCTGTCTCCATACCCACCCCTCCCTCTCTCTCTCTCTCTATAGATATATATATATATATATATATATATATATATATATATATATATATATATATATATATATCTATATACAAACACCAAGCCCACAAAGCTGATGGAAACGTAGAAGTAAGATGCTCAAAAGTCAAATATAAAACCACAATCCACGTTCGATAAAACCAATACTGAATTTATTAAACATAAGCGCTTTCGCAGGAAATCCACTTCTTCAGACGTTAAATACAAAGCAATTAAACCAGCATTTAAATAGATACACATCACATCCTGTAGGCATACGTCATAACCTAAATCCAATTAATTAAAACAGTTATGAACTTTTAAAAACATACATCCTTAACATTATTTTTTGAATATTTGAATGGTCTTGGGAGTTTTTTGACATTTACCATGCAGTATTCCAGTGTATCCATCAATTATTTGGACACCACTGTCTCTAGGGTAGGTAACAGCTATCAAACTAGGGTGTATAGGAAGCCTTGTTATAAGGCTTCTTTTTTGACACATGATAGTATGCATGATCCGAGGATTTTTCGGAACATCATCAAGGGCCAAACCCTCAGGCTTTCTCGCCTATGTTCGATTGATGCACAGTTTCATTCTGAGTTGGAGGAGCTCAAGACTAGTTTTGCCAACAGAGGGTATCCTTTAATTGAGGTGAATAAAGTTTGTAATCAAGTTCTGCAGCTGAGGCGGACAAGGGGTAAACCCTACTACTCTAGCAAAGGTAGCGTTATACCGAAAGCGCCCAGCAGCAGCAAACAGATACCTTTAGTGCTGCCATTAGGAAGCAATGCATTGCCCATTCAACAAGCAATTTTTAATAATTAGAATGTCCTTATGATAGATTCTGAAACCAGGGGTATTGTTGGTAACTGCCCCAGGTATGTGTATAGTAATCTTAAAAACTTAAAACAACAACTTTGCTTTCCTGACTTATCTTTGAATATGCGTAATGGCTGTCCAGTTTGGCAATTAGGAACTAAGAAGTGTGGCTCTTTTGCACAATGTGCTCATGTGGATACATCTAGGTTTTTTAGGAATCCTAATGATGGTAGGTTATGGGAGCTAAGGAACAGATCTGACTGTAACACCAGGAACGTAGTTTATGTTGCCCACTGTCAGATCTGTTTCTGTTTTTACGTGGGTAAAACTAATAGGTCACTTAGGGAGCGGATTAGGGATCACCTGTATGGTTTTTCAAGGGGTGAAACTTATAGCACTATTGCTAAGCATATGCTGTCCTATGGTCAACATCATGCATTTCTATTTCAGGTCTTACATGTTGAAGCAAATGGTATTCGAGGTGGTGACATTGTCAATTCCACCGAGGAATCTGAGACCAGGTGGATACTTCGTTTGGCGGCACACAGAGGGGTTGGCCTCAATGAGAATGTGCCGCTTAAACCTATTTTAAAAGCAAGACCAATAAAATAGGCTTTATTTGGTTATATATTTATAGTGCACCACTTTTATATAAAATGTTTTTAAAAGTTCATAACTGTTTTAATTAATTGGATTTAGGTTATGATGTATGCCTACAGGATGTGATGTGTATCTATTTAAATGCTGGTTTAATTGCTTTGTATTTAACATCTGAAGAAGCGGATTTCCCGTGAAAGCGTTTACGTTTAATAAATTCAGTATTGGTTTTATCGAACGTGGATTGTGGTTTTATATTTGACTTTTGAGCATCTTACTTCTACGTTTCCATCAGCTTCGTGGGCTTGGTGTTTTTGTGTTCCTGCATTGGGTTGGGATTTGATATACATATATATATATATATATATAGTTCCCCTTTATAATCTCAAAATACTGAAATCTCGAATTTCAGTATCTCGAGACCATAAAGGTGAATTTTTAAAATAGCGAAAGTGCATAATCACAAATTTGAATATCTCAAATTCGCGATTATAGCTGTATGCTACGTTATGTGCGATGTTTTATGTGGATGGTGCCTGGTGTAGTGTGTGCATTTAGGTGCGATTTAAGGTAAGTGAGTGTTTTGTAACTGTTTTGGGTGGGAGTTTGAATGTATGTGAGTGTGTATGTAAGTTGTACGTGTGGGTTAGGGTAGGCAGGTGAAAGTATGAGTGTGTAAGTGTTGGATGTGTTGGTGTTTGTATATGTGTGATGTGTGTGTGTATGTGTGTGTGTGTGTGTGTGTGTGTGTGTGTGTGTGTGTGTGTGTGTGTGTGTGTGTGTGTGTGTGTGTGTGTGTGTGTGTGTGTGTGTTGGACTGTATGAATGTCTGGGTGTGAGTTTGCTGTCTTTTTCTGTTTGTGTGATCTCGGTGTTAGTATATATAAGTGGGGGGTGGGGGACTTGCCCCCCTGCTTATATGTAGTGTAGGTGTGTTGATTTGTGTTACTGTGTTTGTGTATGGTTTGTTGTTTGATTTGTTGTAGTGTGGGTAGTATAGTGTATGTGTTGTGTGGTGTATGGTGTGTTAATGTTCGCGATTTAGTGGTTTCAGGATTTTGAGCATTTGCCTTTATGATTTAGAGATACTGAAATTCCAGATTTCAGTATTTCGAGATTATAAAGGGGAACTATATATATATATATATATATATATATATATATATATATGTATATATATTTATTTATTTATTTACATTTGTTGACTGGGAGAGTCCGACTGGACACAGGTCCGTTTTCAGCGGAGGCCTGGGGAGAAAAGCTCCACATTAAGTATTTCTTATATTATACAGTTAACAAACATAACAATTAAAATATAGACATTAGTCCAGCTGAGGACGTAAGACAAGAATAAAACATAGATGTAAAACAGCTGTAGAACATAGTACAATTTTAAAATATGGTGACATATACTAAAATGGTTACAAATGTAGTTGCAATTCATCAGTGAACAAGTGATACAATCTGTTTTTGAAGTACATAACAGCCATTAGCAGTTGTTGTTACACTAAGTACTATGTGGTAGGTAGCTGGGAACATGTGTAGCCAAGCTTGCTAAGAGTAGGTTGTTGATAGGGGTCAGAGAGAGGTAGTTTGTGGGTGGAGTGGATGGTTTTAGGGGGGGGGGGGTACAATGGCATATCTGGCAAGTTTTTAAGTGTGATTTTAGTAAGGATTTGAAGTGGGTGCAAGACGTTACAGAGGTAATTGAGGATGGGAGGGAGTTCCAGATTTTGGTTATAGTGCAGGAGAATAATGCTTCTCTAGCAGAGTTATTGGCTCTTGTGACCTGTAGGAGGTTTTTGTGGCTGGATATTAGTGGTCTTGTGGTTATGTAGGGTTGGAGTAGATTCTGGAGAGATGGGACTTTTAGTGGTTGGTTTATTAGTTTGTAGGCGAGTAAGAGTTGGTACCATTGAAGGAGGTGGGGAAGCTCTAGCCAGTTCTGCTAGTGAGAGACAGTGGTGAGTACGTTAGGAATCCCCTGTGGCAAATTTGGCAATTTTGTTGTAGCAGGTTTTGAGCTTATTTAGGTTGCATTGTCTAAGGTTAGTAAATATTGGAGAGGCGTAGAGTAGGGTGGAGATAAGATGAGAATTTGCTACCGAAATTGTAGCTGCTCTGGTAAGAAGTTGCTGATTTCTATATAATGCTCCTAGTATTTTCTGCACTTTTTTAATGGTCATGGAAATGTGAATGTCAAAGTTCAGTTTATTGTCTACTTCTACTCCTAGTAATTTGGTGTGTTCTGTCAGATTGATGGTGGTGTTGTCTTTTGCTGTGATGTTAAAGTGAGAGCTGTCTAGGGTAAATTTAGTGGTTTGGAAGATTAGTAATTTTGTTTTGTTTGGGTTGAGTATTAGTTGGGCATCGGATAACCAAGTTTCAATAGGGGAAAATGCTTCCTGTGCGACTTTTTGCAGTTCGGGTAGGGAGTGGGCTGTGCAGATCATGGTTGAGTCATCTGCATATTGTATGAGTGTACCATGTGTTGTGGCTGAGGCTAGATTATTGGTGAAAATATTGAAGAGTAGGGGTCCCAGGATGGACCCTTGGGGAACCCCTATGGAGACTGGTAGTTGGGGGGATAGGTTGTCCTGCCAAACAACTGCTTGTTGGCGGTCAGATAGGTAACTCTGAAACCAGTTGATGACTGGTTAAGAGAAGGATTGGTTATTGAGAAGAGAGATGAGCTGTTTGTGTGGGACCATGTCAAAAGCTTTAGAGAGGTCTAGGAAGGTAGCTGAGGAGAGATAACCTGCATTTTTATTTTGTAGGGTAGTTTTAGAGAAAGAGAGTAAGGCGGTGGTGGTACTATGGTTAGGTCAGAAACCGTGTTGTGTACTGGAGAGGATGTTGTTAGCAAGGAGGTGATCTGAGACTTGGGAATGGATGCATCACTCTAGTATTTTGGAGAGAGTGAGAGAATAGTTATGGGGCAGTAATTGGTTAGAACTGTGGTGGCCTCCTCTGTGTAGGGGAATTATGTGTGAGACTTTCCATAGTGTGGGAACATCTCTTTCTGACAGAGATCTGTTAATCAAGACTGATACTGGGTAGGTTAGAGCGTCAGCTGCAAGGTGAAGGTGTTCACTTGGGAGGTTGTCTGCTGCTAATCTGGTGGTTTTAAGTTTAGTTAATAGTTGCTTTATTTTGGTGGTAGGAACAGGAGAGAAAGAGAAGCTAGTGGAAAGATTGTTATCTGTAGTTGATGGTGTGGGTTTTGGGGGGGGGGTTGTGTTGTCTACTAGTGATAGTACGGTTTGTGTGAAGTGATTGTTGAAAGAGGTAGCAATATTTTCTGAGGAGTGAGTTAAGTTAGGAGTGAGTGCACTTACTTTACCTGGGTGGATGATAGAATTTATTGAGGACCAGCATTGTTTGGGGTTATGTTGGGAGGAGGTACGGGCAGACTGGTGGTATTGGATTTTGTCCTGTTTTATAAGCTTTTTGGTTCTATTGCATAGTTCTAGAAATTTTTGTCTAGTAGAGGGGTTTTTGATTTTGTGCCAGTTGTCCCAGGCTTTATCCCTGTTTTTAATTTCAGACTTAGTGTTTTTTTGTAGCCATGGGCATGGTTGGGCTCTAGTTCGGGAACGTCTTATGGGGGCATGATAATTAAGGATGCTTAAGAATGTTTTATTAAAGTAGTCAAATGTGTCATCTAGTCTGAGGTATTTTAGAGGTTGCCAGTTACAGTCTTTTAGGGATGAGCTGAATGGGAGAGGGTCGAAGTTAGTTTTTTTGCGTATTTGACGGTAGATGATGGGTTTCGCTTTATAAAGGTGTTTTCTTAGTAGGAAGGTTGGGGAGTGATCACTGAGGCTGTCAGACAGGCAGCCTCCTATATCTGACTGGGGGCTCTTATTGACTAGTATCCAATCAAGGGTAGTATGTTTGTTGAAGTTTTTATTTATCCTAGTAGGTGACTGGACTAATTGGGTGAAGCCATGAAGGTTTACATGATGGGTTGGGTGGTTGCTAGAACAGGATTGCCAGTCAGTGTTGATGTCTCCTGGAATTAAAGTTTCTTGGGGTAGGTGGTGGGTAGTTCAGCTGAGGAGGTTTTCAAGTGGAGGGATGTTTTGGCCAGGTGGGAAGTAGCAACCTAATATGTTTAGGGTTTTATTTTGGTTTACTTTAAGGTTGGTATATATTATTTTTTCCTTACCTATTTGGGGAGCTGCTAACTTTAAGATATGGATGTCTAGATGCTGTTTAAATATTATAGCTATACCACCTCCATAAATAAATAAATATATATATATATATATATATATATATATATATATATATATATATATATACACTTCATGGTTATTTATCGTAGACAAAGCAATGAAAAAAATCATCGAAAGGCACTTTCAGAAAACAGTATTGTTAGCTTTTTTTATTTTATTTTTTGCAGAGAGCAGTCCCCTACCCAACTCCGATGTAAGGGGAGACCCACAAACATTTTCTGACATACAGATAGCTAGCTAGCTAGATAGATAGATAGATAGATAGATAGATAGATAGATAGATAGATAGATAGATAGATAGATAGATAGATAGATAGATAGATAGATAGATAGATAGATAGATATATAGATAGATGGATAAGTGTTTAGAAAGCTAGATACATGGATATACCAACTCACTGAATGCATAACAGTGAGGAAAAAGTGACAGGATACCTTTGTTGAAAGTGTTTATTAGAGATAAATCAATTATGCTGTTGTCAATCAGAAATACAGCACACACACATAGACAGATAGATGGATGGACGGATAGATAGATGATAGATAGACAGATAGATAGAGAGATAAATATATGGATAAGTGGATAGATGGATATTACATGGCTCCCTAATGTAAAACTGAAAGCCTGTAATTACAAGTCCCACATTTATAAAAAGGAAATAAGAGAAACTACATGAGAACATTAAAGACAGATGACTACTGTTGTCATTTAGAGCTGCTGTCTGCATGAGCTTGCAAGCCTTCATGCACCCCCAATGTTGGAGACTGTGCCTCCAATAACCTTGTTACTTATATGTACGAACTCTAAGATTGCCATACCTCATATGAATGGGAATTTTCAGATATACAGCAGTTTTGGACTTATTATATGTAAGGCTCCATTTTTACCTATTTAGATTTGCTATTCTCTGACACATATTTGCAAGTTTGAGAATCAAAAATCGTTACATATATATATATATATATATATATATATATATATATATATGTGTGTGTGTGTGTGTGTGTGTGTGTGTGTGTGTGTGTGTGTGTGTGTGTGTGTGTGTATACTTGTATACAGACACACACACATACACACACATACATATATATATATATATATATATATATATATATATATATATATATATAGGTATGTATACATACGGATCTACCTCAGTTTGTCAAAATCCCATATTATCGAATCTCACTTTGTTGACACTCAAAATATTGAAGTCCCACTTCATTGAAGCAGCAGCACAATGAAGATCTTCCCAGGGTAAGTAACTTGTCATGCGAGAAGGTGAACTTTACCTTTTTTCAACTGTAGTGCGATCTTGGATTTGGTATATTTAGTTAGGGGATGTGGGGGTGCAGCCACCCACATTGGTGGGTTAGGGATGGTGCAGTTTGGGTTTTGTTTCTTTTTAGGTAAGTGGTTACTTACCCTGGGAAGATCTTAATTGTTCCACTGCTTTGATGAAGTGGGAGTTCAATATTTTGAGTGTCAACAAACTGAGATTTGATAGTATAGGATTTCGAAGAACTGACTTAAATCCATACATACATGCATATAATATATATATACATATATATATATATATATATATATATATATATATATATATATATATAGTTATTTATTTATTTGTATTTCTTTACCATGGTAGTACACTTGTCTCAGTGGACCATTTGTAGGCACAGAATAGGATAACATGAAAAATGAACAAAACATATTTACAGATAGAAGGATATGCTATAAAACATATACATGTTTACAGATGCAAAAATATGCTACAACATTTAGTTCATGAAACAATTTACAAAGTAAAAATATGGATGAAAAAGTGGAATTATGCTTAGTAGAGATTTTTGGATAAGATGTAGCCACAATGACTGCAATGGCTTATACTGCAGGGATAGCAACACATTATTAAACAGAGGTATGAATACATTAGAAGAGGCAAGTGAGAATAGTTTTTATATATATATATATATATATATATATATATATATATATATATATATATATATATATATATATATATTTGTCCTGTAAACTAAGTTAAAAACCAAACTGTTAATGCCATTGCAACAATTTATTAATTATCATAGACAATATTAATGATGTCACAGCATTTTAACATGTAGCCTTAAAATAGCAGACAAATAACCATTAACCTATAGCAGGTTGGCATCACCAAGCCTATTCGTCTATGATTTACCAGTCAGGGTGCATAACCCAAGCTACCTCAGACCTGGTTGTAAAACCATTTGTGTCTTACCTCCCAATGGAAACAGCTTTTGCCATGGCCACTGGTTAAACTGAAACCAATTTACTTAGCATGATAATGACACTGAACACAAATGGAGGGGGGGGGACAAGGGGGTGAAGCCGCAAGACAGCCACGACCCTGGCATGCCATTCCCCACCACAGGCCTCATTCCATGATAACTAATTATTAAGCAGTCAAACAGTTATCTCTTAATACATTCCTGGATGGTCAAGGAAACATCTGAATTAAATAAGTCAGAACTTAAATGACCAAATGTACCCTGTTGCTGCTATAAAAAATAGAGTCCAAATTATCATAATCTTTGTGGTTAATGACTTGAAATCTGACTTGCTTTGCTGCATATGATACTCTCCGGTTGATAAAATGTCTAGACCTCTTCATTGCTTTGTAACTCCTGGCGCTTTTCCAATGGATTTTCTGTACAATCATTGACCAAAACAAAACCAGTTCTGAATGTGGTGTACAGAGCCTTTGCATATCAGAGAGGATTCTGGCTAGCAAAATTATTTTAGGATTCATTATCAAATCATTTCCCCCAAGGTGAATTACCAGCACCTTGGGCAAAGAACCATTTGAAGTAAACTGGCACCCAATGTCCCAAAACTAAAACCATAAAACTCTGAAAAAACAAAAGAATGAACTAACCGTTTGTCCTAAATTAAAGAACCATTGAACCTGGCTGGGCAAACCAAAGCTTGGACTGTAGCTCTCTCGATGAAATAATGTCCAACCAGCCAGATAAACTTTTTCCTTTTAATGAAAATGAAAGGGGTTAGTGCCTGATGTTTGCCAAGCAGGAGTCAGAGACCCACCTTTCTGTTCTTTGCAGGACTTTAGCTGAATGACCCTCTATAGCTAAATCAGAAGTGTGGCCTATTCTAAACAAGTGGAATGAATACCCTAGGGGTGTACACCTTGCCCTTCAATAGATATATGAAGTAGCAGATTGACTTTAGGCAACCTAAAAGGCTTGCTGCCCTCCCATGTAAAAACTAAACCCATCTGAGAAGCCCTGGAGTTGACTTTCAGCAGTACCCTGAACCAGTATACTAGGAAACTGGCTGATATCCTTGATTTATCTAAGTGTACTTGCTGCTCCATTGCCCATTTGGTCCATTTTTGATTTCCTAACCCATATCAAAATATATTCACTGTGAATCACAATATCCTCCCAGCAAAGGGAGCTTAATAACACACTAGCATTAAAAATGCCTGCATATAATATAGTGGACAAAGCAGCAAAACTAGAAAATGCATGAAAATCAGTAACTATGCCACACAATCTGTGAACAACAATGACAAGGAGGTCCCACCTACTGGCTTCCTGAGATCATTTGAGGCCCATCTCATATTCTCCCAACCTTTGGTCACCCTGCCAGGCAACCAATGACTGGGGAAATACTTAAGGCCCAAAAACCATGTCATCTAGCCTAAAGCTACTAAGTAGACGGTACTTACGTATTATCGCAACCACACATTGTCAGCATTCAAGGCATTATTTGCAGCATTCCATTCTCACTGTAATTTTGTGTTGCTGAGAATGCTGACAATGTGTGGTTGTTATAATATGTAAATCATAGTCAGTTACAGTTTCTTCTATGCAATATCTGTGCTCTCAACACTTCTTGTGGCATCTCTGGCATCAGCTTCGACATTTCACAAATGAGTTTCTGAAATACTACAATCACATATAAAAAATAAAGTTAGAAATGCTAAGAAAGCGTTACAAAGCACAACGTTAATCAAGTGTTCTGCTTATATTTTAAATTTGTTACTTGTCTGTTTTTTTTTACTTTAAAATACAGAGTTTGTTCTTTATATTGTTATAAATTCTCTTCTTAATTTACAGAAGAACGCTTTACTCCTTTAAAAATCATTCAACAGAAATTTTAATGTAGACAATTATTTTTGGGAGAAGGGATTAAAATATATGTGTAATTATCAATGTTTACAGTCATTAGGAAGGATTCACAAAGCCTCCGTGTAAGAGTTATAACTCACACACGGAGGCTGCAGTTAAACGGAGTGATGTCAGCATGCTCTGCATATTCATGAGAGCATGCTGAATCACACCTAAGGCTAACAGGGTCCGTGTAAGACAGTAGGGGATGTGTCCGTAGGCCGAGCCCTGTAAGCAGACACGCCCCCAGAAGAGTAAAAGTGCCCAAAGTAAACACCCACGACAGAGTCCATGGAAATGTGAATAAACACAACACAACACATGCCCCCACAGACTACGAACATAAAATGTACAAATGAACATCTCATAATTTTTTTTTAAATTGTAAAGATGTTTAACCGTGAGTGCACTCATTTGCGCGGGCGTGCCCATAGCGCAGCCACAGTTAGCAGTCAGTGGGAAAGCATATAAGAACTAAATATGCAAAGTAAGCCAAGAAGCAATAGCGTAGTGGTAGAGATGTTGGCTGAAGAGCAGGCATTCATGGTTCGAGCCCCCACAACACCAATTTTTATTTTTAGCAAAATAAGCACGAAACAAGTCCCTGACAAATATGTACACATAAAATCACATTTTATGTAAAATGCAATGAAATAGCACATTTATATTGAAGAAATGTGAGGCAACAAAACAATAAAAAATGCCAGATGTGCCCATAGCTGAGCTACAGTTTAACAGGGTGAGTGCATCTGCCCGTAGGTGAGCAGTGGTTTAACTGGTGCAAAATGAGTGCCCGTAGCTGAGCAGTGGTTTAACACGCTGAATCTATGTGCCCCTAGCTGAGCTGAGTGTAATATGCATGCTGATAGCCAAATGAGGCTTAAACCAGCGTACCCCGTTTGCGCGGAGCTGCGCACCGCGCAAACAATCTAACCGACGGGCAACGTTGAGCAAGCCATATCACAACTGCCTTTACACAGACACACCCCATCAGCTTGTCTAGACAGTAAAAAAAAATAAAAAGTAGTGGCCAGGTTCGAACCCAGGATACTATACACTATAGTCAAGGTACTGAACCACTAAGCCATGACAGCAGTACCTATAAATGCAATAATAGCAAATATATAGGAATGAATACAAACTGGAGCATGACAATGCAGGTTTAGGGAAGTTGATACAATTCCAAAATGGCCAATCACAGATATGTGTGGGAAAAACGGACTATATAAGCCCCATAGGTGGGAATACACAGCATAAACGATTGTAGAACTGACTTGCAGCCAGTATGACAGGAGTAGGTGAGGGTAGTTGCTTTCGAGCACAGAGGTGGGGCATTGAGGAGTCCAGGTACATGGTCTGGCTCCTAGTCCACAATCATGAGGCCCAACTCATGCAGGGCCAGGTCCTGTGGGGAGCATATAGGGCTGAGGCATGGGATCGGTTGGCTCATGATCTCACCAGTGCCACAGGGATTCCAAGGACTGGTGAGCAGGTCCATCACCACCATGCATACCTGAAGAGATGCAAGCAGGACCAATTGAACCTTTGGATCCAGGAGGCCCGGCAAATGCCCAACGCCCCATTACTGAGTAAGTTACATTTAATTATGTATGTAAGAAATTAAACTCACTGATATTATGGAGATGTGTATTCCAATATTACTTCATTTATATTACAGCTGCAGGTGTCCGTTCTGCGAACCGCAGAGCCTATGGCGATAGGCTGGTGCGGTTGTGCCACCAGGCAGGTCAGTAATCCACTACCGGTAACTGTAAAGAAATATAAAAGTATGACAGTTAGCAAAAGAGTGCAGTGTAGTCACTAAATAATAAAATGTGCAAGTAACAGTGTAAAAGTGTTTGCAAGTATTGCTTGATTACAAAAGTGTGTTGTAGTCTGTAATCCAAACAGAAAAATGAAAATGTCTGACATAAATTCTGAAATAAAGATGCCCCACCTGTAAGAAAATATTACACAACCTGCAGCAGGCTGAAAAGTACAGCTGCAGAAGATGATGAAATCACATGTGTGAAATATATCCCTGTTGAAATACTGAAACATGGAAGAAGTGAGACTGCTGGAAAGGATTGTAATATCTACAGGTAAAACATGTCAATAAAGCCTAGAAGTAAGTACCATCCTGAATAGTAAAATGAAAACAAGTGAGAGAGTGTGAGAATGTGTCATGAATCCAGCAATAGAGTAGTAATAACCCCTGAATAAAGTATACTGCAGTCAAGACAGAATGAAATGCATGTGAGAATCAAAACCAAACAGCGAAATCTGTTCAAAGTGTTGCTGCATCTGGAATGTGTATCCAAAATCTGGATATGTTGCTCTCAGCCTGCAATATGCAGATAGTATGATTGTCTGATATACCAAACATCCACACCTGTCTATAGCTATATAAAGCAAATGTAGCAGGATGATGTAGCTGAACAAAGCTAGACATGAATGTGTATGAAGAACAGTAAAATGTATATTGATGTTGCAGTAACAGTCCTATCACCAAGTTGAAGTAGTTATCATAGAGGAAACTGTAGTTAGAACAGTAGTGTGTATATATGTGCAGCTATTAGAAATGTACAGCATATGTACTGGTATTCGAAGGTGTTAATATTATTTTCTTCACCCCACCCTATAACCACATATAACCCATTCCACGTGAAAATGGTATGTGCAATCACAATTAACACCCCTGGACATTTGTCCTGTTGGGTCATATATATTTGCATGTCCGTTGATGCATCTGCCCTGTTCATACATCCAAACCTGATGGCCTGTTGCCATCAATCAACCCTGCATGTTGTTGGACTGTGTATTGTTGTTCAAATTATGCATGTGTTATGCTCGCTGTTCAATGGCGTGAATATCTGGGTGTTTGGTTAATGGGAATACTAATGCATGCTGTTACAACTAATTGTGAATGGTATTATATGTCACTAACCCAAACTGTCATGACATAATGCAAAACATAGGATGACAGGGAAGGCGGGTTCCAGCGGACCCACCTCTCCCACCTCAGCTGGCTAGTGCACCTGGCACTAGTGCCCAATCTGGACCCTCCTCCTCCAGTGGCCCTGTGCCACCTGCGGGTGGAAGCGCTGCAGGGGATGGGGCTCATCCCCCCTCTGCAAGCGTGGCCGGAGGAGAACCACCACTCACCCTCTGTAGCATCCGGACTGTGGTGCGTAGGGAGATCCGGGACTCTGTTCTCGAGCCACTACGCCAGCTTGAGGCACAGGTGGCACAACTTACAGGCATGCCTGTTGCCCGGCCTACACAGCCCCCAGCACAGCCCCATCCTGGGCAGTGAAGGAACAGTGGCAACTGCCTCTGGGTGGGGATATCAGTTCCACTGTTGCCATCTGTGGGCTCATGGGCTCTGGATATCCAAACCTCCATCCCCGTCAATTGTGTAACCCCCCCACACATGTCATACACCGCCCCTGTATGCATCTTGTTTGTCTTGTCTGTTTACCTACCCAACCTACCTCCCCAGCTATACCGACTTCCTTCACCTGACATACCACTCTCACCTGAAAAAAAAAAAAAAAAAAAGGGCACTCTGTACCCACAAAAAAATTACGCCCCATACATAGCTGCCCATTCCATACACATGTCTGCTGGACATGGAAACTATCAATTACAATTGGCTGTACAAGTATTATTGTTGTCCTGACACCTCTCTCAGGGGTGGAAGGTTTCAAATGTCACACCAAATTACATACATATGCACAGCTGTTGCTGATGAAGAAATGGGCAGCTATGGGCCTTACCTACATCCCTCCTGCAAATCCCAAGCTTGTTTCCCTACTGTCTTACCCTCTTTGTGACCACTTTTTCACCACTTTCCTGTCTCCCCATTTTCATTTCTTTCAAAGAAAATAGCGCGGGTGTGCGCCAGAGTAAGCACTGTTAAGCGGTTGTAAGCGGGTGTGCGCGGAGCTAAACGCCAGTGCGCATGCGTGAGCTCCGCGCAAACCAGTGCTAACCCGGTTACAACTGCTTAAAAGTGCCTTAGTCACTCTGATTGACAGGTCCTGTAGTCAGTTCAAAAGCAAAATAAAATCCCACTGTCAGTCCCGAACCCAGGACCTTGGAAACAGTAGTCTGTATGATCTACCACTAAGCCATGACTCTTATACAAGAACATTGTGCTAAAATAAATATATCATGTAATAGTAGGAATGAATGTAAAGGGAATATAGGATGTGTAGTACACAAAGCATGTCATCCAGAATTACTGTCAAAACTAGTGGATTTCCATAATAGTAGTGTGTGAACAGAAACAGCCATGCTAGTTGGTAGCTAGTAGGTAATAATGTCAGTTAATGTACATATATAAATGTATGTATATTTACATATATATATATATATATATATATATATATATATATATAGTTGTAGGTGTCATTGTGCATACACACTTACTAAAGGGAACAGGAGAGAGGAATGGAGAAATGTGAATCTACAGCACAGCCTGAATCATGAGAGAGATACTAACCTTTACACTCACAGAACAGTGTCCACAGCATACCAGCATGGTCCCCGCCCTTACAATCTAAAAGGGCAACGCCTATCTCACATACCCTTTTATAGCACTGTACTGAAATCACAGTGAGAACTGCAATCAGTACACAACTGGCTGCATGCAATTAGCAAATGCTGGCTTACAATTGGTGCAGAGGCCATCACATGGACCTATGCAGATACCTACAAAAGCATCCTGTACTAACACTCCACACATGCAATATGTTCATTGCACTGTCTGGAAGCAGACAGATGGAGAGAGACAGGCAGAGACAGAGAGAATCTGATATATATTTGTTTATGTATTTATCAATTATTAAGTATTTGCATCCTAATTATTATAAATTATTTATTACAGTACCATCAATTTCCATGAAGTGTTTAGATTATAATTAGGTTTATAATAGAGTTATATATGAACAGATCGTATTTATGTATATGAAGCTTCATATTTTAGCACTCAAGAAATCGTAACAGTTAAGAGAGTATTGTGTCTTTAAGATTTTAAAATGGTTTTGGCGCCAAAATCTGTTTAAATTACTCAGGCTGTGTAATTACAATGTGTTCTGATGAAGTCTGCAATCGGCAGATGAAAGCGCTTAACATTTGTGGTGTTTACATTTAGTGGATGACTGTTTTTTTGTGGCGTTTTGTCATTTTGTCTACATTAAAGTGAACTACTGTGGAGCTGTGTTTGCCTTTATTGCCTTATACCGGACCATTGTCGGCTTTTGGTTCGTAAGAGACAGAGGAAAAAAAAAAAAAAAAAACACATGCTACACACTGTGACTCTAAGCTGTCAGCAGTGACAGTAGCAGCAGGAAGCAGAAGCAGTGGTAACGCAACCAGCTGCGACAAACACAGGTAATGCAAAGTAGCAGGTTAATAGTCTGCATATTGTGAACCCTCCAAATGTGTCATAGGTCTGTATCTATAGGTATGTCCATGTGATATGTTGTGTGTACGTAGTTCCACCAAAAGGGGATGACTATACATTACATATCAATCAGTGTTAGGCCATGATCCTGGCAGCAGTTGTCTGTGCGTTGCCCTCAGCAATGGCTGTAGTGACTGTTTTGAAAGGTCAGCCAGGTTCAAAAGGCAGGATCAGCCCATCACAAAGGCAAACTGGCTGGGAACAAGTGTCTGCAGGTACCCGATATCACTGCATATGCATCCCATACTGAATAATTCCATAGCTTAGCAGACCAGGCCAGTTATGCATATGATGTGGTAGTTCCCAGGGTCAGTAGAGGTGCCTCCTTAGTGGTGTGGGACCACTGTTGCTGTATGCCAGTGTCCAGGTACATATCCTGTAGTACGGCCAAGATTAATTATCAGTCTTATATGCGGTTGTATGTCCTCTTGGAGTGCATGTAGCACACATCCAGGGATACCATCAGGTCACAGTGATGCTGTGTGTTCTGCTTTGCTGAGGGTGGCCCTCACCTGGACTTGTGAGATGATAGGGAGGTTACATACAGCTGTGATAAGTATTTCAACTGGTGGGGGAGAAGGAGGGGGGATATGTGCACCAAATCTGTCTGCAAGAATGTTGCCAATATCTGTGTGTTTGGTGAATGTTAAGTAGGTGTGTATTAAAGCAGAGCATATCTGAGGCATTTGGTCCATATGTGTAACATAACTGAAGAAGGCCATGTGGTTATCCATAGTGTTTGTGGCCATTTCCCTCCCAGAGTAGGCCGTGGCCGTTGTTATGAGAGACCATAGCGTAGTACCAGTGCTGACCACAGATGCCTTCCCTTAATGTGAATCTGCTCTGTCCTGCAGTAGCCTCCTGCTATTGTTATACAATCTGCCTCTGTCTGGGGTCCACCGGACAGGATGCCTAACCTTTGTGCATAGGGTCTGGGTTAGAAATGTGTGTGCAAGTTCCATGCAATCTGTGGGATGTCCATGGTAAGCATTTGCAAAGGGGTCAGCAGTGTGGGTTGTGGCTTCCACTGACCCAGTGTGCTGCATGGATACCATCTCACTCCTAACAAGTGAATAACTGTCTAATCACATACATATCAAATTAGTCTACTGTGCTGGTGGTGGTGGTGGGATATGTATATCCAGGCCAAGTAACTTGTGTCCACATCACACTAGTGGATGGCATCCCACATACAGTACCCAGGGATGAACCCCCAGAGTGAGGTTGTGCATTGGACCTGTCAGTGTGTGCTGACCGATGGGGCATGCTACTATGTTGTGTGGAATGTGGCGGGTATTGTTGCACAGCTCTGATATCTGGCCATGTACTTCTGTATCCACCATGAGACACACACATGCAACATATGGGAGTAGTAGTATATCACTACACATGAGTATCATGTATAGTATGTGTGCCATATATTGCTGACATAGTCTGCTGATATTCTGTTTGTGTTCTCTTCCAGGGAGATGGCACGTCAGCGTAATCCCGCCTACTCTGCAGCAGAAGATGAGGAGATACACCAGAGCCTGGTGCGGGAGTATGACATACTGTTTTCCCGCACCAGTCAGAATCAGCAGGAGAGGGCTGCACTGTGGCAAGACCTTGTCCGTAGGGTAAATGACATTGGCACGCATAACAGGACATATGAGCAGGTACGACATCACTGCAGTGATTTAATCAGAAATGTCCGTCAGCATACATCGAATATCCACAGGCAACAGGTTGCCACAGGAGATGGGGTGGCCACACATCCCCCCCTCACCAGACTGGAGGGGCTACTCCTAAGTGTTGTGGCTCCAGCCCCGGAACAGCAACAGCAATACACCTGCATCATGATGGAGGCTGGATCCACACAGCAGCACGACATGGAGCGTGCAGGTAATATGTCATATGTACACTTGACTGATCAGTACACTGTTAGTTTATGCATGTGTAAGGTGTGTCCATGGTATGTAACTGTCATCATAGTATGTAATTGTGCATGTGTGATATTGGCAATATCAGCAGCTGACGTGTGAAAGGCAACTGGTGTACTACTGCACTGTATCATATGCAGTATCAATGGCACAGTTGTGCCCACTGACATTAATCTCATCATTTCTGCAGGTCCCTCCGGGGTTACAGCAAGGCAGGCCATCCATGCTGGTGAGTGTGTTTAACAATACCTATAATAGTCCTGATAGTGCTAGTAACACTTGTGTAACTCAGTAGTGCTCTGTGTGTATACTGCGGGGTGTGCATGTGTGCATGTGTGCAGGTGTGCCTGTGCCCATGTGTGCATGTGTGCAGGTGTGCCTGTGTCCACATGTGCATGTGTGCATGTGTGCCTGTGTCCACGTGTGCATGTGAGCATGTGTGCATGTGTTCCTGTGTCCACGTGTGCATGTGTACACGTGACCACATGTGCATCTGTGCATGTGTGTATGTGTCCATGTGTGCATGTGTCCACGTGTGCATGTGTGCATGTGTACACGTGTGCATGTGTCCATGTGTGCATGTGTGCATGTGTCCACGTGTGCATGTCTGTGGATGTGTGCCTGTGTCCACGTGTGCATGTGAGCATGTGTGCATGTGTGCCTGTGTCCACGTGTGCATGTGTGCATGTGTACACGTGCATCTGTGCATGTGTGTATGTGTCCATGTGTGCATGTGTCCACGTGTGCATGTGTGCATGTGTCCATGCATGTGTGCATGTGTCCATGTCTGCATGTGCATGTGTGCATGTGTGCATGTGTGCATGTGTGCCTGTGTGCATGTGTCCACGTGTGCATGTCTGCATGTGTGCCTGTGTCCATGTGTGCATGTGTGCCTGTGTCCATGTGTGCATAAGTGCATCACTGGTAACAATGTGTGGACACTGTAAACTGTGTTTCCTGTCTTCCTCCCACAGGTTCTGGTGCTGCTCAGGTGTCCTGCAGCAGGGAACCTGAATCTGGTGCCACAGGTACTGGTAATGATGATATCTGTGTAATGGTACAGGAAGGTGTGTCAGGGTCTGCCATTGGTCAGCCAATTGACAGTACACAGCTGTCCACCCCATCATTGCGCACAGTCATCCTGCCAGTACATCCTTTGTCACCATTGTCCCTAGGTGATGGACAGGATACAGTGGGCATTGACCAGGGTAATGTGGTATCTGTGGGACATGCTTCCCCACACAGCAGCCATGGGCAGGGTCCTCCGATGGTACCACACAGACAGTTGCCCATGGGTTCTCGTGGGAGCATCTGTGGGCATTCTGCCTCTGGCAGATGTGCCCAAAGAGGTCTGTCAACCTCAGCTATGTTTCAGGCTGTCATGCAGGCACAGTCGCATATGGAAAGGTACACCAGACAGGGTCTGAGGGAGCTGAGAGCATGTCGCACAGCCATGACTGACAGTATGCGTGACATCGTGGCTGCTATCCGTAATTTCACCGATGTCATAGACAGACGTGGGGACATATTACAGCAGTTCCACAACCAAATGTCCATGAGCCAGGGCAATGGTGGGCGGTTGCGGCGTCAACATGGCCGTATGCCAGCAAGAGTAGCAGCTGGCAGTCGGCGCGGATGACAACAGGCCCGCGCACGCCCCCATAGTGCCAGCAGCAGCCCCAGCAATGCTGGGTCTGTGCTGTCATCGGAATGCCCCAGGAGACCACGTGCACGTGGCTCTGGACAGTCCCAACAGGGACCTGTGTCCAGTCAACACACTCCCGCTTCTGATGACAGTACCCAGTCTGGCTTAGTACTGGATACGGTCCGTAGCACCCCTGCCAGGCACAGGTACCGTGTCCATGCCCACAGACACTGTTCTGTATGACCTGCCAGGTGCAGTCTGTGGCTGTCCACAAACCCCTGTATATGGCAGCCATGAGGTGGAACTGTGTGCGTGCATACACACATGCGAAATGTTAACACCTAGGGCGACCACATACACGCACACACTGCACCAACAGTGCCCCACCCTGTACTGCTGCCCCTCACCAACACACATACAAACACATGTCAATTGGTGGTATCAGTGGCAGACTCAGGCATACCTAATTCACACCCTGTGCATATGATGACACTGTGCCACCTCCTGCAATCTCCAACATCATTGCGGGGACAGGTAAACACGTTGCTGATGCACAGGGTGACTACATAGAAGTGTATTAGTAGTATCATGTTGGTAACAGTACAGTGTGCTGATATGACTGTGTGTATATCCCAGCATGCCTGATGCAGTAACTGTATGAATGTCCTGAATTGTTATCTGCACCCATAGTACATACCAAAGTGTAACAGCTGCACATAATTGCATGCCGGTGGTAAGGATGTCAACAGATAGCCGCATACATGGGTAGCACAGGGGGGAAGCTAACGCAAGTAGTGATATGCAATGGTGGACATGTACAGTAATGGTGTCAAGTTGCCCACAACGACTATGCAATGTGGATGTTTGCACATGTTGATATGTGTGCAGTACCAATGCAATCCAAATCACAATTAACTATGACATAATCTCAGTTCTACCATGGGCATCTGCGCTGTGTATTCCTGGGTACATGTTGATAGTGCCTACATATTTGCATTGTTACTTACTGTTAGTGTTACCCCTTCTTTGTTGTACAATGAACTACTTCCAGCCCTGCTTACTGTAGCTTTGTTTGCATGCATGTTCGCTTGGGGTTCCCTGGAACACTGCTTACACCTGCAATGCAGAGTTACAGTGCTTCTGTGGACTCCTAGTGACATCTGCATAGCGTACGATACGTATGTCAAGTTTACACATGATAGAACGTCACTGTCTGTCCTGTTCACATGTACGTTGCCTGTGACACATTGCACATGTCTTACCTGGCATTTACCCACGTGTGCAGTCATATATACCAGTGCTATGAAACAGTAGCAGTACACCCACACATATACACCTTCAGTATGTTGTTCCCCATTGGCCCTATGTGTTGGTACTCACCATGGCAATCACACTACTAGGGTAGCATGTGCAAAGGTAACCTGTGAATCACCTCTATGGTCCAGTTGTGGTTTATGTGAGTCATGTGGCAATGTCACAGCTGCCACATGTATGCAGTCAGCCATCACCCTTGCCCAGGAATGTACAACACATGTGTGGGATGCCACTACATAGCCAATCTGGGGACTGAGCTCTCTGAACCCAGTAATGCCATACCCTGTCAGGTGGCATGTCATATTACAGTGACTACAATACAAGTCAGACATAGACACGCACTGACAGCATGCTGAACACACTGGAGCATACGTGGAGACTCAGAATAGCATCCTGCCTGAGCATCACACACCTCCGCAGCTGGCACACAGGCATATGCTCTGTCGGAATAGAGCACATGCCACACATGGCACACACATCCCGTGTGCCACACACTCACAGCCTGTAGGGCTACACAACACACCTGCTACAGATGTGTCAGGTACCTGTCTTTGGTGCTGCACTGGGGTCCTGCTCAACAGGCTGTATCTGGTGAAGGTCACAGTGATATGCCTCAGGGGCACTATGGTCCACCACAGAACACATGCATACAGGTCAGTCAGAGGCATGGACACATATGACTCACTCATTGACCATGCCACTATGGATGACCTGAGACATACCTCCCTGGACTACATGATAGGGAACATAGAATGGATCTCTCAGCATGTGGCATGGGCCAGTATGAGCCTGATCTTGGTTGCCAACATACCCTCACCAGGTATGCTACCACTATATGTAGGAAGGGTGTTGTATGTCTACATTCTGCTCAGTCTCCAATGTCATTCATAGGGTATCCGCTGGCTGTCAACGTGTGCTTACATGCTAGGGAAGCCACAATGATGTGCAAAGGTCAGCTTGCATGTGACACCCATGGCCCGATGTATATTGGCAAAACTCCTTGATACACACATACTGCCTTATGCTGCAGGACACGGATTACATAGCCACCTCCGCGGGTATCACACAGGTTAGGACACTAACAGTGCTGCTACACAACACCAGCAGTGTACACTGCAAGATGCATGCACTGGACACTGTCCTCAGCATGGTGAACTGCAATGTCTGTGCAGTACCAGAGTCCTGATTCATGGCTCACAGGTGTAACCCATCACTGACAGGTTATGCCTCATACCATGCCTGTCATCCCCTACACATGTAACGCACATGGACAGGGGGGTAGTATCCCAAGGCACCACGGATACACACACCTCCAGGTTGTTGGCACAGCACAAAGCATCAGGGCCTAATCATGTGCAGCTAACAGTGTGTCGGACTGTCATCTGGTTCATAGCCTGGCACACACAACCCTCCCATACACAGGAAAACCACCTATCCTCCATAACAACACTGGCAATATGACAGTCTCAAGAACTGTCTTTATATGGCTGGACTGCATCCAGCCAAACATTGTGCGTGAGCATTACTGTAGCTACAACACACTAGTTGAAGGGTTCACAGCATGTGGTCACTGAATTGCAGTGGAATGACATGTTACCACTCCCACAACAGGTGGGAACATGCAGAACCTGTACATCGACTACATGTAGACTATATGGCCCAGACCAGATGTCTGTCCCCTGCTGTAGGTATTTTACCATATACACCCACACTGTATAGACACATACTGCGTGTGGCCCCTACACAGTAAGACACAGTCATATTGGTATACATTGCAAATACCATTTATCCACTCGAGGCATGTGTCAGACATGGTAACTACTGCAGGTCACAGGTATTTATGTGTATGTGTTGCACACATACATCATGTGTGCAATGCCATTGCTGGTTTAGGCAATGGCATGCATTGTTATGCACAAAGACCCACACAAGGTCATAATGTGTGACACAACCACACGTGGCAGTTGTGGGTTACCAAAACATACCTATCTGTACTCTGACAATGGTAATAGACCCAGTAGCAGAGCGCACTATTGGCATTACTGGCAAACTAGCCCTGTTTGGCTGTGCTGATAGTGTGGTGACATCCCCTGTGTTGACTGGGGGAATATGCAGCATCTGGTGTATTGTAGTATTTGCCAAAAGGATCTGTTCTCTCACACTTGCATTTACACACACCCTACTACCCCCCCACACACACATGCACACTTGCCATTTGCAGGATTCATACCCCTACCTAACTAAGTCACGACACGTGAGAGAGATGCATTAGCAAAGCACACTATTCGGATTACTAGATGGTTCTTCTTCCCTGGCTGTACTTATAGGGTGCTGACATCATCAGTATTTTGAAAGGGTAATTTGCATCAGGTAGTGTGATCTCCTGATTGCCACAACTAACATGTTTTTCATACAGAAATGCACACACACAAACTCCCCACATCCAAACACATACACACTTGCAGGTTTCAAACACCTACTTAAATTTGTTATAGCACTTAAGAGTGATGCTGTAGCAGGTTGCACTATTCTGATTACTGGCAGATGTCTCTTCTCCAGCTGTATGTATAGGGTGCTGTCATCATCACTGTTTGGAAAGGGTAATGTGCATCATGTAGTGTGATCTCCTGATTTCAAAAAAGCACATGTTTTTCATACAGAATTGCACACACACAGAGTCCCCACATCTAAACATACACACATGCCATTTACAGGTTTCAAACTCTACCTAACTATATTATGACACTCGGGAGAGACGCATTAGCAGAGTGCGCTATTCGAATTACTGGGAGGTTTCCCTTCTCCTGTTGTACTTCTAGGGTGCTGACATCATCCGTGCTGAGATAGGGGAATGTGCATCCTGTAGAGTGCTTTCACAGATGCCAAAAGGGACATCTCCCTCACACAGACTTGCACACACACTAACCCCCTCCACACACACTGAGCATTTGCAGGATTTAAACTCCTACCCAACTATGTTATGACACTCGAGACGGACACATTAGCAGAGTGCGCTATTCGCATTACTGGGAGGTTTCCCTTCTCCTGCTGTACTTATAGGGTGCTGACATAAAAAGTGTTTAGAAAGGGGAATGTGCATCCTGTCGTGTGTTCTCCTAGTTGCCAAAAGGGATATTTCCTTCATACAGACTTGCACACACACTAACCCCCTCCACACACACTGAGCATTTGCAGGATTCAAACCCCTACTTAACTATGTTATGACACTCAAAACGGACGCATTAGCAGAGCATGCTATTCACCTTACTGGGAGGTTTCTCTTCTCCTGCTATACTTATAGGGTGCTGACATCATCAGTGTTTAGAAAGGGGAATGTGCAACCTGTAGTGTGTTCTCCTAGTTGCCAAAAGGGATATTTCTTTCATATAGACTTGCACACACACTAACTCCCTCCATGCACACTGAGCCTTTGCAGGATTCAAACCCCTACCTAACTATATTATGACACTTGAGGGAGACGTATTAGCAGAGCGCATTATCCAAATTACTGAGCATCTGTTCTGCACCTGCAGTATTTATAGGGTGCTGACATCTTTATTTCTACAGAGGTATGTACATGTAGTATTAGCTGTCAGGTGGGGGATAGCATATATATGCATTTGCAGCCACCTACATCAGGGTCAGATATGCACATCGCACTGGCAGGTTATGTTCTATACCATGCTTTGTGACCACAGGACCTGTAACACACAACACAACCAGTCCAGAACACCACACCCACATCCAGGACACACACTTAGCTTCCCTGGGAACAGTGCCGGGATATGCAGGTGTTCACATACACCATTCCAGTTGTTAACATCAGGTACAGGCATATTGTGTGTGAGAACTACTCAGGCCTCTGCCACTTTACCCTACAGCCACTACAATTTGTGGGTCCATGTGCTATGGCAGAACCACACACCACAGCCACACGGGGGAATACATATTGCACCTGTCCATCTGCAACGTGGGTACTCACTGTTCCACACCAGAGGTAGACCACCATTGTTGATATCTGACCATACCCACCTTTCCCTGGACATCCATATCCCATCTGCACCCCCAGGCAAGGTTGTCACTGCACACAAACTGTATTTAGCACAAGCAGACTCTACACTTGTGAAGACTGGGGTGGACGACTTCAGAGGACCCATGCTGGGGGACTATACTGGCCACTCAGCATAATCCTTGACAATTGCATTCTATGAGCATTTGTATGGTTTGCATTGATCATGCTATCCCACATATACCCATGACTGCTCTACAACAAGACACCTGTCAGGTGTACACCAGCCATATATGAGCCGTACAACAGACAGAGTGAGCTAATACATTGCAGAGCTGTAGCCCACAGAGGGAGGACATCTGTGAACAGTTCCGGCACGGCACTTCATTCACACATAATCATTACAACACAGTGTTGACAGTGGAATTGTCCAGAGAATGCAGATAGGGCTCCCCTCAGTCTGTTATTGACGGACACTTACTGTTAGAGATCCTCAGCAACCCTCTTCCAGCACGCACCGACAACATGGCTGTGGCTTAGCACATTCAATCCCTGGGACCTCCATGGTGCCCCTGCTTGACAGAGGCACAGCTCACTAGCCTCACACGTTGCCTTATGTGACCTACTTTACAGTGGCACAGTAGCCTACTGTACTGGGGATGCAGATGCTAAGCACACTCTGGCTGAGCTGTCATTCCCTACGGCAACAAGCCTAGTATTGACCTCTACACCCATATGTTCAATTGTCGGATGCACAATATTTGTTGTGCTGTTCTACTGTTTGCAGGTCTTTATTGCCATAGCATTCCCTGTTCCTATGACCAACTTGTGTATCTGTGGAAGATGTTTGCATATGACGGGGATCCACTATATCACTTATGTCTCTGTAGTCATTTACTGTGTGCACTGGGCAGATTGCTGTGTTGTGGTTGGTTCCTGGACTGACACGTACAAATACCAGATATGTGTGGCCAACTGCAAAACAGAGATATGGCCTAAGTGTGTGAGCATGCCCAGTTCAGCCTTTCCATGACATGTTGTCTGACATATGCCTCATTTATCAAAGTGTGCGAGCATGCCCAGTGTGAGCTTTCCATATGTTGCACTCTGAAGTCCACCACATATTTGGGTGTGTGTGAACTTCAACAATATCTCACATTTATGGTTGTGTGTTGGGTGTCATGTTGTGTACTAACTGGCCAACTGCTTTGTGTCTGCCACAACAGGGATTATACTGTGCCTGCAGGGATTGCATGGAATACTTTGCAGACAGTTCTCAACATACTTTCATAATGACCTAACACTGTAGTACCGTATAGTGTACTGGTTCAGTACTTTCACTGTGGTGGACAGTATTCTAGCCTTTAGTCCTATGACTGCTTGACATCTTCCTAGTGAGCACAACAGACTGTGTAGGAGCCAGTTGTGCACATATGACCATGTTGCATTATGTTCAGATATGGACTACCTACACCAGGCTCGTCCAACATTGGTAGTGTATTCCACAACATGGTGGACATTGGCAAACACTAGCGATGTTCCCTAGGCCATTTCTGATGCTAGTCACAGGGTGTGTTTGTCCTTTGACACACATTGTAACTGGAGTTTGCCATGACATATGTCATGGTTAGTATACTGTGCCTCCGTCTACCTCTGACATAACAGTGATACCCAGGGTTAGCCTACCATCTCCCATCCACTCATCAGGATTCCTCTTGAGGGGTGTCGATAAGTGACTCTCTGGCTGACCTCTACCAGGAGTTTACTGAAGAGTGGGAGTGCCTTCTGTGTTATGGATCATTCTGTACAGCTTGTCCTATGTATGTCAGTGCTGGGGTTCAGGTCTCTCATGTGCATAGCTCACTGCCATTCAGATTGTACAAGGTGCAGCATGTTCATTGATTCCAGGTTGGACATGGCTTCATACATCAGGCACAGCTTGCCTGTTGCTGGGCAGTATGGCAGTGTGTGGGGCTGCAGTTTGTTTACTCAGGCATCACATGGAATCTGTTCATGCTCTTTGCTACTCCTGGTGGGGTACTGTTGTGGACTTTACAGTTGATGGAGGTGTCTGCTGAGGTATATCCCACAGGGGCTATTGTAGTCAATTGTGACGCTGATGGAGGATGACTGCAGAGCCACAGTGACATCCCCTTATCTACATCTGCCAACCTTCATGTTTGGGTGGGTATATAGTATATGTTTCTGCGAACACTACAGCCACATGTTTGTCCAGTGCAGGATATCTATCACCTTTTGTACACAGGTCTCTCATTACATGTTAGGTACATCATGGGTTAACACCTGTGTGGTAATTTGTGGGCACTTACTGTATATCCACGGTGGTTGTCTATACACAGTTCTGCAATTAGCTTGCTAACATGGCTATGGCTCCAGTTGTCTGTTTGTAGGTGGCCCTTTTGTGGGTTTCTTGTGTCAGCTGGGGGTCGGATATGGTGGGCTGTTTGTACTCCTCTGCATACATGTTCAGTCACAGTCCTTCCATGTTGGCCTATACCTATGGGACATATATACAGAACGGGGGGGGGGGGCAGGACCAGGCCTTGTGGGATGCCACTCATATCTGCTTTGCAGTCTGACATGGATGCGGCATGTCTGACCGTGTCAGTTCTGTCCTTGGTCTGGTTTGCAACCCCTCTACTGACACAGGGGTATATATTTAAGCTGGTGAACATATCCATACTGAACTCGTACGGTATTGTCTAGAAGCATGTGCATGGTCCAGCTACGCTGTTTGGACCACATTGCCCTCATCAGTGACCTTAATGACTGTTTCAAATGGGTCAAACATGTTTAGGGGCAGGATCTGCAGGTACGACTGCCACACTGTGTAGGGTCCAGTATCAGTAGGTCCACAATAGCCTTCTGTCTGCGGTACATACTGATCCTTTCCATAGCTGTGCAGACCAAGCTTGTCAGGATCCTGGGGTGGTAGTTTGCAGTATCCATTCAGGCAACACCTTTGTTGTGAAGGACCACTGTTGTTGTACACTGCTCTTCGGGTACATATCCTGTGGTAAGGCTGACATTGGGCAGTAGTGTGATTTGGCATTCCATTATTCTTGGAGTCCATGTTGGCCTCAGCCCAGGACACCATCACATACCTTTGCTGCTGTGTGTTTTGCTTTGCAGATGATGGCTGTTACCTCAGCATCTGCAATGTCAGGGGACCAGCAGTCTGCTGGGATAGATATTTTGCACTCTGGGGGGGGGGGTGTTTGCACTGCACCTGTCATGTTGTATGTTAGCAATATGTGTGTGTGTTTGGTATGTTGTTTGTAATATCTGTGTGATTCGGAGCATATCTGTGGATGCCCAATATGGTTCCTACCATCATTTAGGTAAGCCTTGTGATTATCCTTAGTGTCCTGTACATTTTGTATCTTCACAGGTTCATGGGTTCATACTAGGCTATTCACCCTAGGGCATTAGTAAGCCTAGCCAGAGTATGTGTGTCTTTCGCCACCCCTTGCTATGTTTCTATTATGGCCATTTATGAATTTCTTCACTGTGCCTCTGTCTGGTCGTGACACAGTGAAGACCCCCAGTATACATGTCATACCTCTCAACCTGGAAACATCAAAAATCTGGACAAGGCCCATGAAAAATAGGTACAAATCTGTACGCTGATTAACATCTAATTTGAATACATAATTACGTAACCACGCCCACTCCGATGGAATTGTGGGATACCAAATTTCAAACACAAACTGAAGAACAAACAACCAAAATATAGCACCAGAGTCCTCCTGCAGCCATTCCAATATCCCATTACCTGGCTATTCCGCCCCATTTACCATAAACACTAATGTATGCATTCTGCTTTACTTCTACAATGATTTGGATTTTATTTTTAAATTTTACAGCACAACAATGCAGAGATACTAATAGACATCTGGTAAACAAAGATATACTGTCTCACAATTAAAATAGGCTTGGCATTAAAACTTCTCTGCCCTTGAAACTCACATTCACTGAAACAGCATTGAAACCCAAACCACATCAAAAGAAAATGCATCTGGTTGAGTAGTGGATAAAGATTACATTTGGGCTGTTTTCAAACCATTGCCCCCTTCCACACAAAACAAGAAACATACTTGTGTTCTTTTCTTTGATACACCTTCCTGACTTTATTCAAATTATATTTCTTGTATACTACAACACACTTGTTAAACAATACTAACAATTATACCAGACAAAAAAGTAATCACTGTCAAATTGTTCTACATGTTGACTATGAGCAAGTACAATGATTTCAGCTTCAATTTCCAAATGGCTAAAATATATTTACCAATAGATGTTGAGCTGCTGACTATGTTAGTTCTCCTCTTAAAGATTTTTTTTTGGGGGTGGGGGGCAGGGGTACATTTTTTTCTTCAGTGTTCTCCTTTTGGTAACCATGCTATCCAGAGTAGTAAAATTCTTAACACATTTTCTTCCCATACAGTAACACAAATTGAAACTAGATAAACTGCCTGTTAAGTCATGAAATTATTTAATTACAGGGAGGATTTGTGAAATCCAATAATAAGCTAGATGGATTATTAAATATGCTGTTACAGCAGAGTCAAAGAGGGGATTCCCAGATTAAAGGATGATCACATTTTTATCCTCATGGTTGGAGTTAGGTTTGGCCCAGGAGTTATTTATCATGCAAAATTGTTTCTCTGTAAAGCAGATGTTTAATTGCTCAAGAAGAATGAAGTTTACCAAATGCAAATCTAAGAAAACTAATGGGGGCATTGTATTATTAGCTTTCAAAATACAGTATTATAGGTTGCATATATTGTTAACAGTTAGTTTTCAAAGGCAGGTTAAATTCAAGTTTAAATTGCATAACATGCATATCGGTTGGGCTTTTAAATTCCATTCTAAAATTGTACATCTGGATCTGGCATATGTTACATTGGTACATGTAAGTCACTTTAACATGATGTTCAAAACAATTATGTAGATCGTAACTCAATGAGGAAACAGGAGAAGTAGAACACTGCCCCACTCTACTTAATTGCACAGTGCACACACATACCTGCTGCTGCTAGTGCGACTAACAAATGAGGTGATAGCAAAACACAACACTGAAGTCCAAGCAATAGCTACAGTAAACCACTCTGATGCCGGTCTGCTTAATTTCACACACACTACCCTAATTTGAACAATGAGAATAGCAAAACAGCACTGAAGTCTGAATAATGAATGAGGGAATCTCTCTGGGACCGGCAGCAATAAATCACTCTGCTTAATTGCACGCACACACCTGCTGTCTGAATAAAGAATGAGGTGGCAGCAAAAGAACCACTTTTTGCTCTGGCAGCAATAACTACAGGAAAACATTATTTAATTAGATAAAATGGGAGGTACTGGCAGCAATAACTACAGCAAACCATACTCTGCTCTGCTTAATTGCACGCACTCACACTTGCTAGTCGGAGACGAGGGAATCTGGCAGCAATAACTATGAGAGAGAAAAAACACAGCACTGAAGGCTGAATAACGAGGGAGCCTGGAGCCACTCTGCTTAATTGCACACACACAACAAACATACCCTCCTCTCCTAGCTAAGCTATGCAGACTGAATAATAATTGAATGAAAGGGAACCCCTTTGCTTAATAGATTAACTAAATTGCACATAGTTACACACAGTACTCAGATAAACCTGAGCGGAGCGGACAGATTGGGTCTGGCAGGCAGCAGCAAATAAGAGTAAAAACCAAAGGAGCACTGTCAGACACACCTTTGTTTCTTACCTAATTAACCGGGTGCTTTATCCGTCCCACATGACTTTAGAAAAAAGAGAAAACTTTTTTCTTTTTGAATGCAGTTTTCCCCACACTTAGATTTAATGTCATCTCAGAAATATGCAACAAAGTCCATACATAAAGTGAGTGAGGTGCTGCAACCCCTACAAAAGCCATATCTTACATTTATATCACTTTTTCTTTTTTTTTTCATACTTTCTCAAAAGCACTGATCACTGCTTCAGTCCTTGGTTTACTTTATACCATGGTATATGTTCAGCTTATGGAAATTGTAAACAGAGATGATTTAAACAGGAATCTGTTCAGCAATATTTTATCACTAAAATAATCAATTTGTGTCTCATGAATTTTATCCTTTCATATTCAACAATAGATATGTACTGCTGCATTTTCTCTTTGTTGTTAAGTTACCAACACAGTAGTGTCCCTTTCATTTATTTTTCTTATGCTTCTTACTCGATACTAATATTTTAGCGTTTTCTACAAGATATATTAACACAATACTGTTGCCTTTAAAAGACTTACTATTTTATGACTGTGATATAACAAGATGACACATAAGGAACAGTGTTATGAGTTTTTCTAATTACTAACATTGTGTTATAATCCCACGTTTACCCGCTCACGCTGCCTGCTGCTTACCACTTGGAAGTTGGAAATATAAAACCAAAGTAACTGAACCGAGCGATAGTACTGCTGCGACTCCCTCATAATTCTCGTTGTTGCTTGCTGCCAGTATTCCTGGTTCCTGCTTGCAGCCAGCTCGTAAAAAATAAAACAAACATTACTGCCATAAAATTTAATCCATTAGGGTTGCCCGGTTGCTTGCTGCTGTATTCCCGCTCGCAGACAGTTGGAAATAATGACGTGAGCTCTTGAGCTCAATTCCGACTGGCTGGTGGCCCTGACGGCACTGACGTCATCGCGCACGTGATGACGTCAGCCCCGACAGCGCGAAAAAAAAAATAAAGCAAAAAAATCGGAAATGAAGGGGTGCCAATCGGGAATCATGGCACCCCTTCATTTGGACCCCAAAACTCAGTAAATACCGAGTAATTTGGTATGGTTGGGAGGTCTGATACATGTACGATCATCCATCCACTTGGGAATATTCCTGTTGAGGGGTGTCAGTGAGGGGCTCTGCCTAACATGGATTGAGATCCTGTTTCTGGGTGTGGGGAGCCTCTAGGTTATGTATCTATCCCTCCAGCACATCTTATTTCATTATGTGTTGAGGCTGACATCTGTCACTCTCAGAGCTCCAATAGCTTTGATTTCCTGTGGTGGAGCATGTCCATTACTCCTGTGTTGGACATGGCCTTGTACAACAGACATGCAATGCCTCTGTGTAGGCAGTCTGTGACTGCATTCAGCTGGGGTGTCTACAGCCAGGCAGCATATGACATATATTTCACACCCTTTATCCTCTTGGTGGGGTAACTATGAGGTCTTCCGAACCGCTGCAGGTGTCACGTACGGTACATCACATATGAGTCATTGTACTAGATTATGGGTCTGATAAGGGAACAGTACAGTGGCACAGTGACCTCTGTTGATGTAGATGTGAATCCTTTCGTGATACGGTGTCCAATATCGACAATCTTCCTAGCCACATTGGCATTGTGAGTGTCACATGACAGATTACTGTCGACTTGTGTCCCTAGGTCCCTGATTACTCCTTGCATACATAATGGTTTGCCACCTATGTGGTAATTTGTGTGTACCTTGTCTGGTATTTGGTGGGACATTCATACTGTCCAGTGTCTTCAGGATGTCTGGGTGGAGTTCTTGTGTGTGAGAGTGTGGTCTGTCGCATGCTACAGACTGTACAGCAGTTTGGACTACACTTAGGTGCACATGGGTGGTCTCCGCTGCTTTGTGCATTGTCAGTTACCTGGCCATATGGGTGTCTGTGCTGCATATGGATACTCCCCCTCCTTTGATGTTTTGGTCCAGGTGTTGGGACCATAACACATGATATGTGGTATAACCTAGTAGTGCTGGTGTGCTATCACTAGGCTTGCAGCAGGCTTCTGTCACTGCACAGACATCGATGTTCTCCATAATGGGAAGTGCCTCAACCGCATGCATATTGCAGTTTACACATCTGGCACTGGTCAGCATTACGCTTATGTTTCCTAGCACTTATGTTTTCTAGGGTGGTGGGTAGTCTTTTTGGCCTTGCCTACATACGGCTCTATGGAGGTGGCAAAGGCCTTATCCAGTATCCAGACACACAGGGTTAACAGGTGCAAGCCATCCCTGGAACAGCAGCATGGCTTGTCATGCTTGACATCTCAAGCAGACAGACATTAGACCCTCTTGGACTGACAGCTGTAACTGTGCCAGCTGTTAAACATGATCATTCTGTGTTTGTACTGTGGCATCATTCTTGGTGAGGGTTGGATGCTGCACACAGCCAGTGTCATACCGGCCTGGGGTACATACTCATAGGGATCATCCATGTCTCTTATCTCAGGTCATTCACACCAGCATGGACAATGAGTGCATCATATTTTTGCTTGCTTTGGGGTGACCTGCGTACTTGTGTTATGTGGCATTTTGTGGCAGCCTACAGGCAGCTTACTCTACCCTTTCCCTTGTTCAGTCTGGTGAGTGGGACAGCAGTGTGTCTGCCTATACAGACACCTATTACAACTGTATCAGGCATGTTGTTTCTCCTTCTGGCCTGTGACTGTTTGGCACACCAGCTTTGTGTACTATTCGTTGCATGTGCTATGTTTGGAGGTTGTGGTTGGTTGTGATCTGCTTTGGAGGCTTCTGTTGGTGTGGTGTGTTTGTAATTAGGGCCTCCGGGAATATTTTTCTGTGTTTATGTGTTTGGTTTACAGTTGTGGTAGGTCTATGTGGGACTGGGTTTGTGGTGTATGTGGTTACCTTCTCCTCCTGACTAGTTTTGACAGTACTGAGTTGGTGGAGCTCAACCTCTGGTTTGGATAAATGGTTGCATCTATCACATATATTTGTATTTATTGGGGGGTGTTGTGGTTGTCTGTGTACTTGGGACAGGTGTCACATTGCCTCTGGATTCACAGATTCTACTTGTTGTGGCTGGACTTAGTGGATTGTATGTGTGGACATATATTATTGCCATACTACTGGTCAGTGATTACTTCCCTTTTTATGTTTGCTCTATCATGTGGTAGCTTCCTCATTCTCTTGCATGGTTTGGTGATGGCTGGAGTCCAGCATGCCAGATGCCTGCGTGTATGGCATTGTGTGTTGTTTTTATTTGTGATTGCATACTCCAAGCATTCCTGGCTGTGTTCATGGAATGCCTGTATAACATGTTCTGCGGTGTGTCCCATATTCTGCACTTGCACAGAGCCTGTGGATTCAACATCAGTTTGGAGGGCTGCAACCTATGCTTTACACATGTTTTTCACTGGGGTATTCTGGCCAGGGACTGGGGTTGGGATGTGTATATCCAGTGTGATTACTCTATGGTCTGGTCTTACCAGTGAGGGATACACTTCTCATCTTGCCATCCAGTACACATGTTGCTGATTATCACATCCAGTATGCTTACCCCTCTTGTGGGAGTGGTACGTTGTTCCTGGGCATTTTGGTTTATGGATTCTGGGAACTTTTCTCCTACTGTGTTGGTGCTAGTATAATGCTCCCAGTGTATGTCTGGGTATTTTCAGTCAAGCAATATAATGTGGTTTGGGGGGCTTGATATATTTATGTATTCCAACATAGGCCAGGTGCAGTTCCTGGTATTAGGACAGTAGTCTGCAGCAGGCTATATACTGGGAGGTGGTTTTAGCCATTGGTATTTGACCATGGCTAATCCATGCTGCTTCTTGTTGTGGTACCAACATGGGGGTGTGGTTATCCTTGACATTTATTGCTAGTCACCCTCCTTTTGTAGCTTGTTCCATGTTTTGCGGCTGTACAGTACAGTATGAGGTGTGACCTGGTAGTGTTAGGGTGCTGATGTGAGCCTTGACCCAGTTCTCTATTACAGGACTGGTATCTATAGTCTCCATACTGTGTGCGTTTACACTGCACACATCTTGCTGTTTAGACTTCTGGCATTGGGTAGCATTACATCTAGGTTCCTATCCCTTGTGGTACCTATGAAGGTGGGTTTGTGTTTTGAGACTTACCTATTCAGGGCATGCTGTGGGTACTGATAGCCTTTGCCAGTATCCATGGGGCATGGAATGATAGGTGCACGCCACCCCTAGCAGGTGGTGCATCATGTCATGCTCCACATGTCTTCCCAGCCTGAAACACATTGGCTCCCCTTTGACTAACTGCATTACTTCAGCCAGTTATTGCACTTGATCATCCCATTGTCATTTTGTGGCTTCATGCTTGGTGAGGGTGGATGTTAGTCAGGGTGCTCAGGTGTGCATATAGTACATGGTGTTACATTACTTAACACATGGCATTCATGCCTCAGGTGGTGCTGCAGGGCTGCCTCTTTCGGATGCGCATATTACACTTCCCTGTACATGTTTGTGAGCAGGTCATGTCATTTTAGGCATCCATGTTATTATTTGAGTGAGTCAGAGGGGGTATCATTCCCAGGGTTCCTACTGAGCCAATGTATGTGCTATGCGTTGCCTCTTTGCCAAGGCCAGGGCATACTGGGCACGCCTCCTTCTGCCTACTGGGGCAGGCTTAGGTTGTTCCTCCTCCGAGTCATGCTTTGCCTGTGATGGCCTTGGCAATGGTGGGGGGCTGTTTGGCCCACCCTATGCTGGTCCTGCTGCAGCTGTTTTTGCAAGATCATATTATGTAGCATAGCACATACCGTGACAATTTGGGTACATGTAGTTGGTGTGTACTGCAAGGCTTCACCAGATGTGTCCAGACACCGGAACCGTGACTTGAGCAGCCCAAACACACGCTCTATTACATTACGTGTTTGTGCATGCACCTCATTATGGCATTCCTGTTCAGGTGTGTGTGTGTTTCTGATGGGTGTCATCAGCCACGGCTCCAGTGCATAACCTGCATCCCCCACTAGGTGTCCGTGTGGGATGTCCCCATTGGCAAATGTCTGGTACAGCTGCGTCAAATGCCAGATGTGGGAATCATGGTAACACCCAGGGCAGCCAGCACACACATTCATTATTATGCCCTCGGCATCACACACTACCTGGCAGTTGATGGAGGGGAAGCCCTTGCGGTTAATGTAGGCCCTACCCCGCTCAACGGCTGGTGCTTTAATGCATATGTGCGTGCAGTCTATTGCACCAACTACCTCAGGGTATTCCGCTATTTGCTGGAAGAGATGCATATTGCTGGCCAATACCTCACGGGCATTGGGGAAATATACATGATCACCGACATGTGCTGACATGGCATCCAGGAACTGATGCAGTACCCTGGAGGCTGATGTCTGTGATATCCCCATCATATCACCAGTTGGTCTCTGGAAGGTACCTGTTGCTAGTATTCTTAGGCCAACACATACCTTGGTTTCCACTGGGATGGGTTCCCCTCTGTTGGTTCTGTGTGTGAGGCGTGGCCTGCACAGCTCAACAATTTTCTGCAGGAGCTCTCTGTCCACTCTATAGCGCTCTACTATCTCCAGCTCATGTAACCCGTGGTAGGTGACCCTGGGCCTGCACACTCTTCTCCGTCTCCTCACTGTGGGTTGTCTGGCACCATCTACATTGTCACCACCCTCAGCAAGTCGCCTATGTCTCATTATGACAGCTATGGCAGCCCCTAACATTTCTGCTCTGAGTGAAGCTTTTTCAGTTTTCACTTCTATTAGCTTACTCCTGTCTTGCAGTGTCTCTTAAGAGAAACATCCTGCATTACTGTTTGCAGAGTTTTAAGTGCTGGGCTGGGCTACTATTCTGCCTGTGTAATTGCCTGCTTCTAATTGTTTTCACCTGCTAGCTTCAGCAGTTATCCCTGCTAGCTTCCTATTAATTCTGCTGCTTCCTTTTTCCTTTCTGTTTCCTCAGGGGGGGAGCAACGTGCATACCAGCAGAAACACGCTCACAGTGGCTTACACGTGCGCACACATGCTTACACGGGTTAGAATCTACTTATTCGGGTTAAAACGCGTGCACACCTGCACAAACATTGTTACACGTCTGCCAACAGCCTCCAACATGCTCAGCCTGCCCTACACGTGCGCACACCAGTGCAAACAGTGTTAAACATCTCCCAACACGCTCCCACATGCTCAGTCTGCCTTACACGCGCGCACACTGCCCTACTTGCGCTTCATGGTGTGCACACGTGCGCATGCACGCCCAGCAAGAAACTTTGGTGTAAGTAACAGTGTACACCTTCCATTTCTTGACTTTCCCTGACTTATCTAGTGGCACACCTCTTTCCATGATCTGTGTCTGTCATCTGTCATGTTAGACTGACCTCCAATGAACTGCATTTCTTTCTACCATTCCCCCCTGTGATGTCACCTATCTCTTACTCTATTCCTCCCCTTATGTATCTCTTACACTACTCAGACTGTGTTCATTTGCTATGTGACTGTGAGATTCAGTATCCTAACCCTCATTTACATGAGATTGCCTACTAATGCTTAGTTACATGTCTTAGACTCAGCTTCCCCCCTTAGCAACCACTACATGGTGGCCATGTTGTTTTTGCTCTGCTGGTCCCTGCATTGTCATTCCATGTATTGCATGAAACCCACATTTGTGGGTTTATAACCTTCTTTTTTATGTTTTTATACAGCGCAGCCCATTTGCGCGGGGCTGCGCTGGGTTTAAACATCGGCGATTGCAGAAAAAAGAAAATTATATTTTTATTATTTTTGCATCGGGTTACCTTGCCAATGGCCACATATTTGGCCATTGGCATGCTGCCTGAGACATATGCACCCTTTATTTGGAGCTGACATGGCTCAGTTGTGGAATTTGCAGAAACGTACTCAGTTGTCAACTGAGTACATTTCTGCAGCTAAAACGTCTCTTACACAGACTGGTTTCTGCTTCGTGGATCGCTAATATACCTCATTCGCATACCTTTCGGCTGCAAGTGAGGTATTTAGCATGTCCACGCCCAGTCCATGTAAGAGACGTTTTAGCTGGTCTCTTACACGGAGTTTAGGGCTGTTCCTGGATCGCGAGGCTTGCATGGCGTGTTACACGTCTCTTACACTCCGTGCAAGCCTTCGTGAATCCTGCCCATTGTGTTTTATCACACATTCTTTTTAAATATGTATTTCTTGTTGCACTCCTCTCCCACCCCCCTCACATACACACACACGCACACACACAACACACGCACACACACACACACACACACACACACACACACACACACACAAACACACACACACACAAAACAGGCTTCCATCTCTCTTCATACCTTCACTTAAAATGGTTTTCATTTTTCTATGATTTATTTCCGAAATATTTTGCATTGCTTGGTAATATTTTAAAAAGATTATTATCTTAAATATGCTGGCCAAACTTAATCTTGACAAGCTTAAAGTGATCAGTATTCCATATTATAATCACGCATTGACAGCAATCATGGCATTTTCGGCAGCACGTTATTCCATTATCACTGAAATAACGTGCTGCTGATAATGCCTTGAATGCTGACAAATGTGTGGTTGCGATAATACGTAAGTACTAAGTAGACTAGATGGGTGTTTGAGGAATCTCTTACTGAGCATCTGAAAACCAGAAAATGAAGGACCAAAGACAGTCCCCAGGCTCTATTTCCTTTGGGCAGAGACCTGTAAAGTGCCTTGAGAGTCTGCACAGATGATAAATAAGTCTTCCTAGTGTTCCTGGCTCATGAGCTTGCAAACTAGTCTTGACCAATCATCCAGACATCTGGTGGAATTAAGGTAGCATTTACATCTGCATGCTTGGCCAGGCACTGAAACTGGTGAACTAAAGATGGGAAAGGCTATCAACAATTGGATTGTGGCAGCCAGGGACATGTAAGCTATGAAAAGACAAATTAATTTCCAAGCTCAATAAATCTAGAAGCCTAATGATTGAGTGGACCCATTTGGACTTGGAAGGTTGTTTGAGTGTATGAACAACTCCAAAATTGTCCAAGCAAAATGAAATCCTGCTATTTTGTAATTTGTTCTTCCTCACTAAAGTGGCTAACCATATAGGAAAGATTTCCAGGAAAGTGATGCCCTTCTTTTCTCTTCTGACCACTACTCAGGCCATTTTTCAGTGAACCAACTACCTTGGAAGTAAGCGCCCATGCCGATCCCCCCAGTACATCTGTAAAAGGTTCAATATTGTTGGAAGAAATCCAAGATGACTGCCAAAAGGAGATGCCATTGAATTGGTTCAAAAATGTGAAACAGAGACAAATGTTATTCTTTACCCTTCTGGTTAGGTGAACCTTGTAGTGCTTGGGTTTGTTACCTTTCAAAAAATTGAAGATGGGCCAAAAAAGGTCCTGCCTGGTGAAATTACCCATGTTATCCCCTGTGCTTGTCTTTCTGACTCCTCAAAATTTCAGAATTATTTGACTGGCCAGTTGAAATTTGCTTGGAGGAAGATTAAAAAACTTGTCTGTGGTGTCCACTGTTAATCCCAAAAGCATCAAAACCTGACTGGGCCCTTCGGACTTCTCCTTGGCCAACAGAACCCCTAAGCTGATGCACATCTCTTTGGATACCATCATACCTTCTTAAGCCTCTTTCTGTCCTTCACCCACAATTAGAAAATCATCCAAGTAGTGAATCACTGACTGTTGAAGCACCCTGTGCTGACAGCACCTTGTAAAACCTGAGCTGAACAGTTCAAATGTAGCACAAGGCACTGAACAACCCATGGGCATGGTGGTATCAAAAAAGAACATTCTATCAAAATAAAATCCAAACATGGACAGTCCTTCTGTCTGATGGGAAGTAGCTGGAATGCTGACTGGATGCTCAGTTTACATAGCCAAGTTTGGAATAGTTCATGATGGCCTCCACCACCTGGTCCAGGGAAGAATAATGTACCTTAGCCTGGCCTTTATCAATGAAATCATTGACCGATGTACCTGCCAGGAGCACAAGATGGTGAATTAATCTGTACTCACCTAACTATTTCTTAGGAACTAGGCTAATAGGGGAAATTGTAGCGACAGGTCAGGGAGGCTTGGAAAATGGACCCATTACTCTGCCGGTTGCCTGTTCTTTATCAATTACCTTGGCTACAATGTCTTCTAGTCTCCAGATAGATGATATGTTTTTGACTGCTTTTGAGTCTATAGGGGCCATCAAACCCATCTTGAAACCTTTGCTGAAACTTTCAAGAAGGACTAACATACCTCCAATGTCAGGATAATCAGCCAAAGACAGGGTCAACTTATCTAATCTGGTCATGGAATGAGTGGGATAGGGACTGACCAAAGATGCTTACTGGGGAGGATCTGTGTCCAAGAAAAAAACTGCTTGCCTCTGGCAACATTATCCTGGGGCCTCCCTGGAATTCCTGATATAGATGGTACCCAAGGTCATGCCTCCCCTGTCTGACCTTTCCCCAACACCTGGATGCTGAGTGACCTATCCCACAATTGGAACACAAGTGAGTGAAATTACAAAATGGCCAGAGGCAATTCCCATTTTTAAAAGCCTAGCAGAATTTTTCCTCCCTATAACCACCAACATTTCCTTGAAACTCAGGGCTCAAGTTGTCCAACGTTGCAGCCAGATGTTATGGTGCCTAAGTTCCCACCAGAGAGAGCTGTCCAAGGCTTTTAATTTTCTGAATCGCTGATCATAAGATGACCAGCTTGTGCCTTTGTGTTGAGTACCCCTAATAGCAAGAAAGTAGGCCAATAATGGCAGCACCTGTTTAGGATCCTTTTCTATAATCACACCTATGAAATCCATGAAAACTAAAGTCCACGTATCCCAGTTTTTTACCACTGCCTTATTTGAGGCCTTTTTCCCAATACCTGCATGAGCTGCCCCCAAGTCCTTATTAGCTGTATTATCAGGCTCCATAATGTGCTGGATTCCATCAGTATCCACCCAAGTCCAATATTTTCACAAATCCCCCCCCCTTGTGAGTCTTTTTTTAATGCTGGTGGAGACATTTATTTATTTATTTATTTTATTTTACATTTGTTAACCGGAATTGTCTGACTGAGCAAAAGCCCTTTTTCAGCAGAGGCCCAGGGAGAAAAGCTCCAAAACATAGTTACAAAAAAAATATAACTGTTACAAACACAGTTAACATTATAATCATTCATAATAAAACTTGTAGAACAGTTATCATATATATGCAGTTACAATTATCTATAAAGATGTTATGAAGAATACTGCAACAGAAGGAAGGGAGATAGTGTTAGGTAAAAAATGATGAAGAAGACTAGTTTGAGTTGTAAATGTTTTGGTATAGAGGAGAAGAAATGACGGTAAGACAGAGGAAGTTAGGTTTGTTATTTAGTGAAGGTATATTCAAGCAGGCTTAGAACAGGTACAAATCCAGTGACTTTTTAAGTACTCTTTAGTGGCTAGTTTGAATACTTTAGGATGTGAAAGTGATCTAACTCCTTGTAGGAGTCTGTTCCAAGCAACAGAGGGATGGTAGCTGTATGTATGACATGAGCTGTGATGTGGGACCCAGGAGAGGTGGGCACTGCAAGAGTTAGAGAGGCCATGGCTGATAAAAAGTGAGTAACATCAGTGTCTGACTCAGCCACAGTGACACCCTTATTGGCAGAAACAGACCTGGTACCACTATGTATGTTGCTTAATGGAGAAGACAAATTCTGATCCATGTCAACCATCCCAGTCCCCTGATGAGAAAGCAGGCATTTTATTTATTTATTTATTTATTTGCAGTTGGTTTACCAGGATAGTCCATTGGGCCAAAAAGAACCCATTTTCAATGGAGTCCTGGGGAGAAAAGCTCCAAACAATCAAAGTTACAAAGGTTATACATGATAATTATACAAGAGTAAAAGATTCAAACAAACAATTACAAAATAGTAGAGGAAACATTACAGCTAATACAAACTAGAGATGAAACTTTTACCACTAATACAAACTAGTGATGAAGCTTACAGGTGGTACAAACAAAGAAGGAATGTTGCAAAGTAATTAATGAGAAGTCCAGTTACATATCAGGAATCCTACACTTAAGGGGTACAGCGTAGTGTATTCTTGTGGATACAATAATAACACTAAGAGTGTATGAGATAGGAGAAATTCTAAGGGAATATTGCAGGTGTAAATAGGGGAAGGAAAGGAAGATGGAATTACCAGTGTTAGTTATGTGGGGTGGAAGCAAGAGCATTCCCACTGGGATACTAGATATGAATGAAGAGATTTTTTGAAAATAAAATGGTTGGAGGTGATACGAATTGATGGAGGTAGGGAGTTTCAGAGGCATGCTAAACTATGTGATAGAAGATTTTTGCCTGGGGGACGAGTTGGTTTGTAGACTTCTAATAGATTTTGGTTGTTAGACCTTAATACTCTATTGGGTAGGTGCATTTTAAAGGTAGAAGACAGGGAGGGACAGAGGGAGGGGTTAAAAATGAGCTTGTGTGCAAGAGTTAGTTGAGTATAGGTGAGATGCTTGGGTAGTTCTAGCCAATGTTGTTGTTGGACAGAGGCACATTGGTGGGTGGAGGACTTGTGGCTGGTAGGGAACTTGGCGATTTTGTTGTAGCAGGAGGAGAGTTGTGTTTTCAGAGAGGACTGTATATTAGTTAGAAGTGGTGCTCCATAGAGAAGTGAGGGGATAAGAAAGGAAGGAGAAAGAGTAATTTTAGTAGCAGGTGTAAGGTAGTGCTTTTGCTGATAGAGCATACCTAGTTTTTGATGGGTTTTTTTGATATTTATTGATATTGTAAATGGGAGTTGAATTTGAGCTGGTTATCAATTTGGACACCAAGTAATTTAGTCTCTGAATCCAGTTCCAGAGGTGTGTTGTTTTGACTAGTAATAGAGAGTGTGTTACTATCGAAATAGGTGACTTTAGAGGGGGTGAACACCATTAATTTGGTTTTAGAGGCGTTGAGTGCTAGGTGGTTTCTTTTCATCCATTGCTCTGTGGTTAAAAAAGCATCTTGAGTAAGCTTGAGGAGTGTAGGGATAGATGAGGCAGAGCAGATAATAGTTGAGTCATCTGCATATTGGATAATGTTTGAGAATGGGATAGAGTTGCGGAAATCATTTATGAATATGTTAAAGAGGAGGGGACCTAATATGGAGCCTTGGGGAACTCTGGTTGGGGTATTTAGAAATGAGGTGGTTGCCTTTTTCCATTTTACTGCTTGATATGTATTTGATAGGTAGCTGGAGAACCAGTTCAAAGATGAAGGAGATAGGTTAAGTTTTGAGAGTTTCGTTAAAAGCAGGCTGTGTGATATAGTGTCAAAGGCCTTAGAGAGGTCAAGTAGTAGGGTAGAGATAATAAGTCCAGAGTCCCGGGTTTTGTTTACAGTTTCAAGGAAGGAGAGGAGGGCTGTCATAGTGCTGTGACCAGGTCTGAAACCATGTTGTGTGGGAGTTAGTAGGTGATTATCTAAGAGATGAGGTAGGAGTTGAATTAGGATACACTTTTCTAGGAATTTAGAGATTGCAGACAGGATAGCGATGGAGTGGAAATTAGCCACACTGTTAGTGTTGCCACCTTTATGTAAAGGTATGATAAAGGTCTTTTTCCAGATTTGGGGAACTGTACTTTCCTGGATAGAGCAGTTGATTAGAGTGCTAATGGGGTAGGCAATTGCATCAGCAGCTATGCTAAGAAAGTAAGAAGGGATGTTATCAGGAGCATTAGTGCATGGCTTTAGTTTCTGTAGGAGTTTTTTTATAGTAGAAGTGGGTATGGGTTTTAATGAGAATAGTGGGGAGTGTCGAGAGGGGTTGTTGGGGGGGAGATGGGGAGGAAGTGAGAGTAGGAGGAGAGGTGGAGGGTGGAAAGTTAGTGGGTGAGAGTGAGGGAGTGGTAGCAGTGCAGGGTGGAGTGTTGGTAGGGGAGGATGGGGGTAGATTGGAGAATGCGGTGTTGTTAGAGAATGAAGAGGTTAATTCGGAAATAGATTCAATGAAAAATGAGTTAAATTGGGTAGCTAAGTCTGTATCAGGGGCGTTAGGGTCTGGAGTGGGGGTGCCTGGTTTACTGGGGTTAAGTAGAGTAGAGATACCTTTCCAGAATTTTTGAGGATTTGTTTTGTTACTGTTTTGGAGGATGGAGAAGCAGTTTTGTCGATCAGAGATGATGAGCTTTTTTACCTTATTTCTAAGTGTTTTGTATTCATTATGTAAGAGGGGGGTCTTATTTTCCAGGTAGTGTGCCCAGACTTTATCTCTGAGACGCATGGTTGCTAGTGTGTTTTTGGTAAGCCAAGGGGCAGTATTGATTTTTATTCTCTTTGTCCTTAAGAGAGCATGAAAGTCTAGCATTTTTAAGAATGTTGAGTTAAAGTGGGCAACTGCGTTATCTAGAGGCAATGTTTTTAGACAATTCCAGTTTATTGTTTTTAGATAGTTAGAAAAGGTTGTTGGGTTAAAGTTTTTTTGGTTACGGACAGTAATGTAATTATGAGTGCAAAGAAGGAGTAAGGGGAGACGATGAGTGAAGGTGGGTATGTGGTCACTAAGAGGGTCGGGAAGAGTACCACTGTCAGAGAAATAATGAGGATGAGAGACTAAAATCCAATCCAGAATACTGCTGCTAGAGGGTTTTTTGAGGGGCGTGTAATAGAGTTGATTAGCTGTGAGAAATTATAGAGGTTGATGTTAAGTGGGTTTGTAGGAGACTGAACGGAGGCCCAGTTAATATTCATGTCTCCTAAGATTATGGTTTCATTTCTAATGTTATTGGAGAGCCAGGAAAGGATGTCTACGAGTGTGGAAATATTATCCCCTGGGGGGATGTATAGGGAAGCTATACATATGTGTTTGTGTTTGTTAACTTGAAGTAGTGTTAAGAGAAGTTTAGCATTATTAAATTGAGGAGTAGGCTTGTTATAGTGGGTAACTGACAAGGAGGATGAGTAGAGGAGAGCTACTCCTCCCCCTTTTTTGTGGGACCTGTCTTTTCTAATGATAGAATAGTTTGGTGGAGTTATTTCAGAGTCTTTTATATGGGGTTTTAACCATGTTTCTGAGATGGATAAGATGTCAGGTTTATTATGTATGAGCCAGGCATGGAGGGTTGGGATTTTGTTAACTATACTTTGGGAGTTTATAGAAGTTAGTAATATGCTCTTGTCTGTAATGGTTGAGGTGGGGGGGGCCTGGGTTAGGATGGATATCACCTGATATTAGACTGGTAATCAGGTGTAGGATTGGGTTAGAGAGGTAATTGGACAGTTTAGAGAAAAGATTAGGTTCTATTGTGATTTTGAAGGATTTACCAGTTACTATGGGGGTAGATTGTTTATGAGTGGTGATTAGTTTATATGGATAAATTAGAAGGTTTTTTATAGGAAATAGATAGGGAGAAATTGGGGTGTTAGAGTTTGAGAGAGAGGAGGTAAGGTGGTTAGTTACATGGAAGGATTGTGAGTGGTAGGAATTACTGGGCTGGGTGAGGTAATGAACATATGTTAAGTTAAGAAGTAGAAGTAGTAAAAAGGAGATGAATAAGGGTTTTGAGAGCATTTTGAGATGTGGGTACATACAGGTGCTAAGTTGATGTTGAAGTAAATGTAGAAATAAGAGAGGTTTATATGTAGAGGATCTGGTAAGTACTTAAATAGTGGTAAGGAATAGATAGTTGTGTAAGGATTTGCTGGGGATGTAGTATTGGAGTGGGTGTTGAGATAGTAATGTAGTCTAACTGGCTAGGTGAGGAAAACTAGGAGAGGTGAATGAAGGTTAATTAGGGTGGAGTAGGGGATGGGTGTGTCTGGAGTTCTGGAGACTGATTGGACTGGAAATGTTAGTGGGTGTGGTTATGGGGTAATAAAGGTAGAGGTGCTGGGGGTGGGTGAGATTTGGGGGTAGGGTAGGGGAGTGGAGTGAGCCCGCAGGGCGAACGGAGCGGGTAGAAACCAGAAGCAAGGAGGGCAGCAGAGGATCGAGAACCTATCAGTGGAGTGTAGAATTTCAGAAGGGTAAGTAGAGGGGACCTGGAAATAGTAGGTTATAGTGGGCTGTAATGGTTTTAAGAGAGAGAGAGAGAAAAAGAAAAGTTAGAGCAAAAAGAAAATACAAGAAGAAGGGAAAAGAAGTCAGTATAAGTGGGGAGAGGATGCCATCTAGTGGACAGATGCTGAAGTGCACCTTGGCCCACCAGGGTAATCTCAGTACTGGGTTGGACTGAAGGGAGAGGGGAGCAAGAGTAAATCAGGGGACTAGATGAGGGAGAATAGCGGAGAAATAGAGATAAGAGGGGTTTAGGCTGCTGGCTTTACTGGCAGGGAATGTACAGTACACCTATCAGGGCTTAAAAACTATAGTAGTTCAAGGCTTAACAGCAGAGACATAATTCCTTGGATTCTACTGGGATAAGCTTGGTTTAATTTCTGAGAGGGGATGAGGCAGCAGAGTTTGTGATAGTTGCTATAAGCAAATGGTTGAGCCTGAATTAGATTTAGTGTAGTCTAGGTGTCCACCAGGTGTAATCACAAGGGCTAGTTCAGGACAAAAAGCTGGAGAACAGGAGAGAAAGTTGAGAGAGAAATTGTATTTTAGTAGAATAAAATATAATATCTCCTGGTAACAGTAAGCAAAACTCAACAATGTCAAAAATAGCAATGATTTGAAATTAAGTCACTTTGGGTAATAGTTTGTTGCAATTAACAATAAATGTAGAGAGTTTACAAGGTCAAACATAGGCTCTTCTCACATCTGAGAATAGATTAGCAAATAAAAGGTATTGCACTCATATATTACTGCTAATGAAGGCAGATTGTTAGACAATAGGTCATTAGTAGGGACCAGCTATGTGGAGCACAACCAGAGGTAGGTAACAAAACACTAGTATTGGGGCATTTATTAGAAAAACAATGCAGAGCAGTAAACGCTCAGTGTTTTTAACTAGCACTTAGATAGACCACAACACTGGAGTATTGCACGTTAGATGGTCACTACACTAACACAGGTACATTACCCCTGCTTAGGAAGGTTATGGTCTGTAAGGAGCTATAGTAGAAACAGGAGCATTTAGCAGATAGCCTATAGTAGACACAATAAACACCCAAGTTTACAATTTGGCACAGCAAAATAGGCTTGATAATATTGTAATATAAGGTGCCTTATAGTCGGCTTTTAATTGAGCACTCTGAGAGAATGGGGCACTTATTTGTGAACCACGTGTATAAGTTGGCGTTAGCAAAGTACATTTAAACAGATTCAAAGCTAACAACAACACTCCGTCTTTCAAAATAGGCACTACTAAAAAGGCAGGGCAATGTCACAGAATTTAAAAAAGATAAAGCTTCTAAACACGTTGTGCATTTAAAACACATTCAAAAACTTCTCAAAACATTCTGTTACGACTAGGCTCTACTAACTAGGCAGGGCAATGGCAATGTCGCAGTATTTAAATAAAGCTTCTAAAACATTGTACATTTAAGACAAATGCAAAGGTTTCTAGAGACATACCATTTTAAAACTAGGCATGGCACCAAAATACTTCTCTAATGTTAAGTCAAATAATCTAGACCTATCTTCACCTGGCAGAGAATTAATAAACTCCTTTAGGTATTCCTCAGAAGACTGTCCTCTAACTCAGCTCTGTTCCTGGTACCCCACCCCCAGAACCATTGCCTTCATTTTCCAGTGGGGTCTCTACCGGGGTTGCTGGGTTATCCATTGGACCTAAGGCATCCATTTTTGTCTTCA
>NC_056751.1:609169548-609189548 GCF_019279795.1 Protopterus annectens | reverse complement strand
GTCCATATATTGTGGTATGTCAGCTGATATTTATTTTAGTATATCTGTTTTATATAGAATCACTTGTGTTTGGTATGTTTTACAGTTTTGTATTTCTATGTATGTTGAAGTCGTATAGATTGGGGTTTTGAAGCTATTGTGACTTGATTCTGTTTTTTTTACTGTGTACATGTCTTTTGGGGCTCTTGATTAATGATTTGTAAAATAGTGCCTCTTTCCGTGTGTTAGGTAGTCAAAAAGTTGACCCTTGATGACATTACTGGCATCTTTTCTAGCATGATATTATCTCTTTCCTTTCTTTGCTCTGCTACCAAGATGACCTGTCTTATGAAATCAAAATTCCTCAAAACCTTCTGGCACTGTCAGATTCAAACCAACAAGAAATAATGTAATGTGAATAGCTGTACTACAAGGCCTGGTATTTAAAAACAATCAAGATCAGTGATTTTGCCTTTAAAAACTCAGAAGGGTAATGGATGACTCATGGCTATCCCAAAGGTAGTGCTGATTCTGACAGAAGACATATTGAATGTCTGCAGAGGTAAGTACTGCATATCTATTTTTTCTTTCATTACTTCTCACAACCTATGATGAGGTATAATGAAATAATAAATGGTAGATATGCATGTTGCAAATGATGTTTAATCATACTTGCTGTGCTTGGTCACATGGGGAAGTACATAGACAAATCTCTTGCAAATGTGAGTAATTCCTTGAATAACCAACACAGGTGCAGTGTATTAATGCCACATTATTTTGCAATATTTTTAAGATCCAGCTTGCAAAAATGAACCTACACAGGCTTTATTACTGGAGCAGGTACATCATACATGTGCCTACAGAGGTAATGAAAAGCAGTGTGTACTCCATTAGAAAATGCCAGAGTGTAATGTAACACGCTGCACAGCAAAGAAGACTGATGTGAAGGGAAGATGATTAAGAGATCAGTACCAACTTCACTGTGCTAGGGAAGGTCAGATGCTGTATTAAGGAACAACTTAACTTGCTACCTGCAGGAAACTAGAGAGGCATGTCACTGACACAGCTGTAACCAGATCTGTGAAACAAGTGCAAACATTTGAAACGGGTGGGCATGCATGTAAGCATACATGCCATTCCCACATTCCAGCCCTTTGATAATGAATAAAAAAACAAATTCAAGAAAACTCATCATGTTGGTACCTACTGCCTTGTACTCTTAACAAGGAAAGGAGGAAATAGGTTGTAAGAACAACATTAATGATAGTAAAACATGATCCAAAGATCAGTAAAAAAATTATTATGCCAAGTTAAAAGGAATAAACAGCCAATTCTACTATGAAACACTGACTTCTGGAAAGTCGGTGTGATGAAAGGATGAAATAAATACATTAAAAACAAATGGTGGATAAAATTACAGGGGAGCAAACCTCCCACATCCCCTGAACTTATATATCCCCAGTCCATAAAACAAGTGAATCATTACTGGCACATACTTGGAAATTATGCCAGCAATAATTTCCTATGGAAAACAGTGTTTGGTGTTATGCTTTTCATCTTTTTCATACTACTGATGCTCGAGCAGTTTCACCTCAGCTGACTGTAAGGGAGTCATGGCAAGCCATAGGACTGACTAATTTAGAAGTTTCTTCTCATTTGACATCACATTAAATGGGAAGTAATGGATATGTCATCATCCTTCATTCACAAAAGGCAAGCTTACATTAAAAAGCTGCATCTTAACTGAGTAGCAATGTCATTTCACCATCTGAAAATATCCAGCTTATGAATCTATCTATATATCTGTCTATATATATATATATATATATATATATATATATATATATAAAATCTGAAATGCAAACTAGTATAGCTGTATAAGTCATCTTTTTAAATTTATTTTGTTTACTTGTTAAACAGGTAAGCCTAATGCACACAAGTATCCCTTTTCAGAGGTGACCTGTGAGAACTGTCTTGCTTAATGAACTGTTCAGAATCCCACAGTAGGCAAATAGAAATTACAAGAATCAAACCTTAGGCTACATTAAGTAGCTTGTTACCATCCATAGACTTAATCCTCTGCAATAACTGTTAGACAACCAGGTAACCATTGAAAGTTCATTGAAATCATATTTGCATTTCAGTGAAAACAGAAATTTTAGCTACATACTATATATAAACATTTCCAAATATAAACAATCCTTAAAGTTTCCACCAGATTCAGCAAGCAGCCATGCAGGAATAAGTTATTCCTGCATGGCAAGGACCATTCCTGTTCAGCACGGCAGCATGTCATGCATATGTATGAAGGCACATTGCCATGCTCTAAAATGGACACGGTTCCATGTATGAGTGCAGGGTGTGTGTCTGAGAACAGAGCTCTCATAATACATATGCCCGCTGCACTCCAGAATTGCCTTTCAGCAATTTAAAATGAGTGAGAATGCTAGTAACACCCCCAAACCATCAGGGTATGAAATCTGGTCAAATCCATAAGGGACAATCGTCCCTACCAAGCCAAACGTTGATGGAATAACAGATGTAACATAAGCACAGAGCGCACACCTCCCAACCCATCAGAGTAAGGAATGTGGACAAAGCCAAAAGGGACAATCGTCCCACAAAGCAGAACGTTGACAGAATAACAGGTTCAGCATTAGCAGGGATATTCTTAAGGGTACAAATAAAAAAACACAACAGATGATTTTTTTCTTAAACATGCAATAAAGTTTAAGCATAGCTGTGTGGGTGTGCCCGTTGCTTAGCTACGCTTAGTACAGCTTAAACAGCACAAGAAGTTAAATAGCAAGAGACATCCAATGTAAACAGTACTGCAATAGTGTAGTGGTTAGAGTGTATGCTTGGTAAATAGCCATTCATGGTTCGATCCCCACTGTAACCAGTTTGCATTTTACATGTGAAAGCAGTACATAACCATTTTTTTATAATTAGCTTCAAAATAACATATATTTGTCAACCAGAATACTGTAGTAGGTCCAGATGTGAGGTGCCAATTTAATAAAGTTGTGAAACCCCCATATAAACACAAGTACCCCATACAGTATAGTCACACATAAATAAATGTAATGAAAGCACACTGGGGGATGTCAGGGACAGTAAACAAATTTATAATATGTAATGAATGGTGAATCAATCCCATACAGCAGATAGTCTATAAAATAAAAAATAAGCAATGCTAAGCATTGCACAGCTCTGCTTACCAGGTGTAAGCATTGTGTAAATATGACTACTAAGCAATGAGTAGCCCAGCTAAGTGGATTTGCCCATTGGGAAGCAGTGCTGAACCTCCCCCTTTAAGCACTGCCAACTTTAGCTAAGCAGGTTTGCCTGTCGCTTAGCTTAGCTCAGCATATTCAAAACCGTCCAATCATGGCAGGGGGTAGCCATATTTTAACCCCCACAGGCAGGAATACAGCTCATAACTGGTTGCAGCTTCCCACTGTAGGCAGTATGACAGGTGTTGGCAAGGACATGCACTTCTGGGCGCAGAGCTGGGGCACACAGGAGTCCAAGGCCATGGTAGGACTCCTGGTAAATAACCATGATGAGAGACTGCTGCAGGGTCAGTACCAGGGCTCCCAATATAAAGTGGAAGCCTGGGACCATCTTGCCCATGATCTCACCAGTGCCACTGGTATTCCTCGGACTGGTGAGCAGGTCCGACACCACTATGCCGACTTGAAGCGGAGGAAGAGGGAGCTATTGGATGAGTGTGTCCAAGAAGTAAGGCAGAGGAGTGATGTGCCAGCAGTGTGTAAGTAGTCATACCATTACTGTCTAGCATGTGTATGTGATGGATAGGTATGCTTAAATATGTCTCTATTTCCTTTACAGCTCCAGCTGAGTGGGCTGTGAATCAGGAAGCCCATGTAAGTAGGCTGCAAAGGCTGTGTCGCGAGGCAGATGAGTAACAATCCTGCTTGTAGTAGCCATAACAAATAAATATAAAGTAGTAGAAAGTTACCTGGCAGTATAAAAACTGTGTATGGGTTGTACTGAATAAACCAGACAATATGACAGTAATTGTCCCATATAGGTGATATTTCAATAAAACTGTAACTGCCTGGCAATATAGTTCTAAATCCTGGACTGGTTGTGTTTACTGTAGTATTGTATGGCATTTAGTGTTGCAGTCTCTGAATAGTAATGTTGTTTTAACCACTGTTACCCACACTATGCTACATAAAAATATATCTAGGAATGTCTGTATACGACTGTCATAAGTACAAGGTCTGATTGTACAACCAAAAGAGACTTAGACATAAAACACTGAAACCACAAACAGTAGTTTCTAAATAGCTCATTCTGATGAAACTCACATTGTTGTACTTTTAGCACACACAGCCATGGTTTGAATCCTGGGAGTGGTAATAAGCTGTATGCATAATCATACCTCTCAACTGCACAGATTATCGCAAAATATCCAGATAATTGGCTTATAGTTTTAGATTGTTCCTCTGTCTCCCTGGCAAATCACTGGGATGATCTCAGAATTGTTGCAACTAAATAATGACATATATTTCATTTTCAGACCTCATATCCTTCAGAAAATGTATATTAAAACAAATCCTGTCACTCTAGCAACTCTCCAAGTTTATAAGAGCAATATTAAAACTATGTCCATATTTGTACCCCCATGTTTTCAAGCTTTGTTCAGAGTGTGTGCATTAAGAGATTGAGAGGTATGCACACAATATGAACTAGGAATATGGGAATATGTGTAGAAACAGTCAGGTTGTGTTAACAAACATTCCCCCCACGGGTCTTTCAGATAAGAAAACTGTAACTGCCTAACAATAAAGTTTTAAATCCTGGACTGGTAGTGTTTACTCTGGTATTGTATGGCCTGACATGTAGCATTCACCAACATCTGATATCAGAATAGTACTGTTGTGTCAACCACTGTTTCTCACACTGTGCTACATAAAAACATGTCTAGGAATGTCTGTATAAGACTTTTGTACAACCAAGAGAGACTTAGAAAGAAAATACTGACGGAACAAACAGCGGTGTCTAAATAACTCACTCTGATGAAACAGAAATAGTTGTATTTTTAACAGACACAGCCATGGTTTGACTCCTGGGAGTGCTAGTAAGCTGTATGCATAATCATACCTGTCTACTGTACAGATTTTCTCAGAATGTCTAGATATCTGGCTCATATTTTTGACCTGTTCTTCTTTTTTTTCCTGGCAAATCAGTGGGATGATCTCAGGATTGTAGTCACCAAATAATGACATACATTTGAGTGTCAGACTTCAAATCCTTCATAAAATGTATATTAAAACAAATCTTGTTACTCTAGCAACTGTCTAAAAGTTTATAAGAGCAATATTCAAAATATGTCCCTATTTGTACCCCCATGTTGTCAAGCTTTGTCCAGATGTTGTGTATTAAGAGATTGAGAGGTATGTGCATTATTACAACTAGGAATCTGGGAATATGTGTAGAAACAGTCAGGTAGTGTTAACAAACATTCCCTCCACAGGTCTAGCAGGTAAGAGAAGTAGAATTTGTCTATAAGACAGTTGACGTATACACTGTGTACAAAAATACCACTGCCCAAACCAAGGCCATAGGGTATTGTAATAATACTTGTAGGGTAATGATTAGAGCAATAATCATTAAAGTTGTGAGTACTGCAAAGATATGTAAGTTGTTAATTGACATCTCTCTCTCTCCACCCACTATATCTGCAACAATAATCTAAACACAAATCAGTGGGTATGTTTACACCAAACCTACTGTTGGGACATAATGCCATATTGTTCAACAAATATTGAAATGTGTTTCTATTACTGTTCCATGTTAAAATACTATCATTGGTGGCCTGTTGTTATCACTGTAACCTGCATGCTGTTGTAATGGCCACTGTGGTTCTATACATGCATGTGTTCTGTTTGGTATGCAAATGTTCCAAATCTGGTGTTTTGGGTTAATGGGAATATCAATGCATGCTGTTATAACTAATCCTGGATTGTGTTGACTATTACTAACCCACATATGTTCTAAAACTGCAATACCATAGCACGTTTGGGAAGGCCAGTCTCAGCAGACTCACCTCTCCCACCTCTCCCACCTCATCTCGCCATGACACTGGGCTCCAGCACATCTGGGACCCACCCCGGGAGCTCCTCTTTCGCTGCTTTTGTACCACCTTCAGGTGGAATTGCCTCAGGGGATGGGGCTTGTCCCCTCTGGGAGTGAATGCGGACAGGATACTGTCACTCAAAGTCAGGTCCAGGGGACTGGTGCGTAGCAAGCTCCGAAGGGAGTTTGGAGATCTGCTACGCCAGCTTGAGGAACGCATGGTGCAATTAGAGGGTCAGGTTGCCCTTCCTTCTCAGCCCCCAGCACAGCCACCTTCAGGGCCATGAAGGTGCAGTGGTGACTGCCCATGGGTGGGGACCTCAGTCCCACTGTTTCTATTTGGGGGCTCATGGGCTTCTGAGTTCCAAACACCCCTCCCCATCCAAGGTGTTTACCCCCCACATGTCATATACCACCCCTGCATGCTATCTTGTCTGTCTTGTCTGTCTTCTCACCCAACCTACCTCCCCAAATATATCTACTATCCTTCCCCAACATCCCACCCTCACCTTAAAAAAAAAAAAAAGGGCGACCTGTTCCCAAAAAAAAAAATGGCCCATACATAGCTGTCCATTTTGCACACATGTCCACTGGACACATGTAATCTGGTCTCATTGGCTTTACAACACATTAGTCTTGTCCTCACCCTTCTCTCAGGGTTCAGTATATATGCACAGTTGTTTCTGTAGAAGAAATGGACAGCTATGGACCTTCCCTACACCCATCCTGCACATCCCTAGCTACTTTCCCTGTTGTCCTTCCCTCTTTCTGCCCCCTTTTTCAACACTTTCTATCACCCCCTTTTTTCTTTTCTTAAGCCTTTGTCCCACATTTATGTATAACTTTGTACGGATTTCTTGGTCTAAGAGGTTGAGAGGTATGTAGGGGACTCCAACATTCACATCCATGCATCGGTCCTATGACCCCGCTATTTCATAGGTTCATAGGTTCATAGGTTCATACTAGGCTATGCAGCATAGGACAGAGGTCATCACTCAGCGGCACCGCTTTGTGAAGTGGGACCGTCTGTAGGATCAGTAATGGATACCCCCTCCTTTCTTGGCATTATCCCTCACATATTGCAGTGGGTTTAGCTGGCTTGAGGCCTACTGCATATTCTGGGGCAGCCTATATTTGGCAGAGAGTTCCTGTTGTCCCACATATCTGCCAGTTGCATGCAGCAATGCCATACAAATGCTATCACAGTCTACTACCCCATTCATTTGTTGTTAGGAAGAGAAACTTACTTTGTGCCTGCAGCAGTTGAGTTGACAGTGCTTCAAGGCTGACTCTGTTGGATGCATGCAGTATATAGCCTATACATGGTAAGATACAGGTAGTGTGGTGTGGCTGGCATCCTTTTTACTATGTATGTGAGTCGGAGTGAGGTGTCAGTCCCTGGGTCCTTAGGTTGTCAGTGCATGTGCTATACATTGCCTCTGTGCCAAGGCCAGGGTGTACTGAGCATGCCTACATCTGCCTACAGGGACAGGCTCAGGGGGTTCTTCCTCCAAGTCCCCCCGTGCATGTGTGGACCTTGGCACTGGTGGGGGGCTGTGTGTCCCTTCCCTGTGATGTTCCTGCTGCAGCTGTTTTTGAAGGATCATATTGTGTAGTATGGCACATACTATGAACATGTGTGCACATGTGGCTGGAGAGTATGGCAGGGCTCCACTGGATATGTCAAGGCAGTGGAACCATGACTTGAACAGCCCAAACACATGCTCTATGATGTTCCTAGTTTGTGTGTGTGCCTCATTATGGCATTCTTCAGTTGGTGTGTGCACATTTCTGATGGGTGTCATCATCCACGGTTCCAGTGCATAGCCACCATCTCCCACTAGATGGCCATATGGGATGTCCCCATGACAAATGTCTGGTACAGGTCTGTTGCATGCCAGAAGATTGGTGTTGTGATAACTGCCAAGGCTGCCAGCACACACATTGATGATAATGCCCTGGGCATTGCACACGACCTGGCAGTTGATGGAGTGATAGCCCTTGCGGTTGACATAGACTCTACCCTCCTCACCAGGTGGTACTTTGATATGCACATGGGTGCAGTCTATGGCACCCAGTACCTCTGGGTAGTGTGCTACATGGTGGAAGAGATGCATATTGCTGGTCCTCTCCTCAGGGGTACAGGGTAGATAAATTTGCTCATTGGCATGTGTTAGCATGACATCCAGGAACTGGTGGAGTACCTTGGGTGCGAATGCCTGTGAGACCCCCATAATGTCTCCAATAGGTCTTTGGAAAGTACCTGTAGCTAGTATTCTTAAGGCTACACATACCTTTGTTTCCACTGGGATGGGTTCCCCTCTGTTAGCTCTGGGTCTGAGGTGAGGGCAGCAGAGCTCAGTGAGTTCCTGTAGTATGTCCCTGTCCACCATGTAGCGCTCTACTATCTCCAGATCATGTAGCCCCTGAAAGGTTATCCTGAGTCTGAACACTCTTCTCCTTCTCAGTCTGGGCCTATTGTCAGCATCAGCATCATTACTCACCTCAGCCTCTAGCACACGAGTGTCCAACCCGCGGCCCTCAGAGCTCTTCCATGCGGCCCGCGACCCTTAAATTTAAATTTAATTGAAATTTAACTTTTTTTCCATGTGTTTACATGTCTGCGTACTTCTGCTGTTCTGCGCATGCGCCAACTTTCTTTTTTTCATGTTTTTTTCATACCAGCGTCTTTCCGCTGGTATGCGCATGCGCGAAAACACTGTTCGGTCATTTTTTTCATTTGCGGTGAAGGAAGGAGTGAGATTGCGGCGAAGAAAGTGGATTTATTTTACTGACTACTACAACATCTATTCTACAGCAGTAAAAGGTAAGCTAAGCTATATAATTATAGTTGACTGAAGGATGCTTAATATTGGACCTAGACTGAGAATTTTGAAAATTAGACAGAGAAAAGGTGCTCTGTCTCTGAGTGGTAGCCATGTGTAATGTTCATAGAGTATTATGACAAAAACTGTTAATGCTTCATGAAGTGCCTGATGAGCTTGTGTTATGAGATGTGTAAATATACTGGCACTTGTGACTTGTTGCCACTGGCTTTTCTATAGGTGGTTAGCAGCAGGGCATTTAAATTATCTTTGATTTAACTTCTTGGATATTGAGTAAAGCAACAGAATCGTGCACCTGAAAACTTAGAGAAACAGTTCGGAATGATGGCTCCTGCACTGCCATATTTTCATACTTAAGTGGTGTTTTTTTCTAGGACTTTTTATGGTTCTGGCAGAAGAAGTTCTGTCTGCCCCCATTGCTAGAAGATTTGTATTCTAAAAGACCATAAAAATCACAATTCTAAGATTCAGATCTGGGCTCAGCCTCAGCAGTAGGAGGCCATCACTTCAACAGAAGGCTGTCTTTCCTCATTTTTCTTAAGTGCATGTGTGAACCTACTTGTTAAGAAAGATATCCCAGCCATCCTCCAACTTAGTACTTTATGTTGATGTATTATATACTATAGCCTCCTTATTTTGGAGGTTCACTTCATTCTTTGCAGAGGGGCAGTAAAGCAAGTGGTATGTCGTAGCAGAACATTTACTTATCTTTATTTCTGTGTGCATCTCTAAGTCCTTACAGTAGTGCATTTTCATTTACATTAAGGTGGCATTATTTTGCATAGCTCTTCAGAGCAGTTTGTATAAAAAGATTACCTGTTCTGAACTCAGTGGAAATGCATCCATAAAAGATAGGGCAGTCTTCCCATCATCTCCCCTTTTGCTGCTCATTTATTTCTTTCAGATGCTAGTTGGAAGAGTATTGAAGAAAGTCTGACAAATTAACCTAAGCCACATAAAAAGGAAAATACAACTTAAATTGCAAATAAATTTGGCTAAGGAAGAAGAGAATGTGGAATTAACTGAGATGCTGTTTAAGATGCATTGACCTTCTTCCAGATCTCTCAGTGCTCAAGATGTCCTTCTGCAACTCGTTTGTCACTTTTTGGTATCTGTACCACTTAATTTCAGTGCTGTCTGCTTTGAGTGGGCAGCATATCCTTTCCTACTTTTAGTGGTGGCGTCCATGTTGCTAATTTACATAAAAAGGAGAAAATGTTGATTGTCCTGTCGTCATCGTTCTTGTTTAATGTACATCAGGATGGCCTTGCTACTTCGGGATGGCATTGATGCTGCTTCATGGTCCTTAAAGACGTCTTCATATCAAGAGCTTTCTTTTCTTCACCTGTTTTTTATTAAACTGAGGGTTTTACCATTCTCCATATTATCACACTAATGTGCATTGTAGTGTGATGTTATCAGTTTTGTTGAATTTGTATATTTTTAAAGTATGCCAAGGTATTCTGGCTAGAAGATGACCAACAAGGCCACAGACATCCAAACCACTGTTCTACATCTACAAAAGCTGCTGAAGAGTAGCCTGAGTATACTTTGGGGAAAAAAGGGGAGTCCAAAAATTAGTGTATGCATGTAAGCTGCAAGTTTGAAACACATATTCAGAAGAACTGTCATGTGTAATGTTTGGGAGTAATAGCTTTTTGTCAGAATGACTGATTGAAGGGAGATTGACTTATACTGAGGTTAGTGGAAGACCAATTTCAACAATTAATAGGTAAGGTAGGAAGAGACGAGATAAAATGGTGATGTATAATTTACCCACAGAAAAGTCTTTGCCTTGGAAATTTGAAAATTAGAAGTGAAGTGGTAAAGATTTGGAAGGTTTTAATAAAAAATGTAAAATAAAAAAAGGGGGGGGGGCTTGCTAGTACAATATACTTGGAAGAATGTTGTGATGGCTTTGTTACCTAAAGAGGTTAAAGACCCTTCAGGCCTGACTTCATATATAGACCCACTTCAGTTTTAAACCACACTAGCTATGAGAATGGAAAAAGGTGTTGCTCAAATTGATAGATAATGTTCATTGCAGTTTTGTGGAGGGGTGGCAAACATTTCTTAACATTAATAGAACAGTGATGATCCAGAGGAAAGCAGAGTGTAAGAAAACAGTGCTGTTGGTGGCGGTTCTTGATGCAGAGAATGGTTTAGAATCCCAACACATGGCATTGGTGGGTTCTTTGGTCAATGAGGAGATCGATCTGCATATTACACTGAATGCGATTTGTAGTTTTTCAATTTCTGCACTAGAATGGAATGTTATTGATTAAGGTAGTCATTATTCCAGTTTGGGTATTAACACATTTTGGCTAAGCCAGGCTTTGCAGGTTACTGGAGTTAACAGATTGGAGATTTTAAACACTCAGACAAGTCAGGATGTGGGGTTACCTGTCTGTCTTGATGGGCATTATCAGTGGTGTCTCACAGAGCTCTGGATTTGGTCATTTGTTTTTGCAATGCTGTTCTCAAGTGTACATGTGGGAAATGGGTTCTGCATAAACAAATACGATGAAAGCTGCAATTTGCGTAATATAATTATTTCAGCAGGAGATGCGAGAGTTGTCCAAGATAAAACAAAGTTTGTGTTGGGTCAGAGTTTTGGTAATGGTCTTGTCAGTGCATTTGCTGAAGGAAAGGCATGTCTAGGGGCAGTCCTAAATACTTTTTTTCTGAGACAAGTGGGGTATACATTGTCATTAGGTCAACTTGTATTGTGTTAGATCTACACTAGACAATAATTGCTAACAAATGTGGCAAGATGGAACAATTAGCACATAATACAAGACACTAAAAATACAGATATTTCTGCATCAAGCCTTTTCTCACAAGTGTAGAAACCTTCACAATCATTACTCACAACCCCAGTCTACTTGTACTTAAAGGCATAGCACATCATATACCTTGAAAGTGACACATTAGCACACTGGAGACATTGTACAGTGCCCAGAGAATATACTGCACACACGACTGATGCATTTCAGTCATGTAGTGTATTGGAATAATTTACCAAGGTAAACTAAAGCTAAATTTTATTTTAAAACAAAAAAAGTAATTTTATTCTTTTTTGTTTGTTGGTTTGCATGCTTCAAACATTTATATGGGAATGAGTGACTTGAATTTTAGGGCAAATATTATGCATTTATTAATTTATTTATTGTTCAAATTCACCTACAATACAGCCAGTGGGCCGACTTTGTAGTAGTCTGCATATACCTGGGGTCTTTTGCTCTTTAGTTTATGACGCGCTGTTTTTTTTTTTTTTTTGCTCTTCAGTTTATCTGAGAGACCTTTTTTTTTTTTTTTATTTTTTTTGTCCTCACTTGCCGTTTGCCCCCAGACCATCTCTGTTGACTCAATGCGGCCCTTGCAACTGAAAAGGTTGGACACCCCTGGCACATACAGATGTAGCAGAGCAGCAGCAGCCTCTATCATTTAGTCAGTTAAAATCCCCAAGTGTGTAGTCCAATGTTGCAAAGTATGTGGGAAAATCAGATTGAAGGGTGTATGCATACTTTTATACTGGTCTGCTGCAGATGCAGCCTGTGTGATTGTCTGACTATGCTACATTCCACTTGCCAGGTATATCACTGAGAGGTTTGAATGGGCCAGTGTCAGTGGAACAGGGACTTATCAGTCTTATACACTTGATTGGCTTTCCTAAACTATTTCCTTTTATTTTTCTTTTTTCTAATTTCTTCTACTGCTAAGCCCCACAGTGCTCTTTGCAAACCTGCAACTCTAGTGTAAACATTGCTCAGCAGTTTGGACCCTCCCCTGCACACGGGCACACACAGCTTTTTTAAACATGCTAACACACATGCTGCAGGGCTAAGCAGAGCTTAGCAACCTCAGACACTCCCCCCACCCCCGCTTAGCTATGCTTAGCTGACTGCAAACAAGTGTCGCTTAGCTTAATCTGCTTAAATATAGTGTGACACACCCTTTCTGTTAGCTATCTGTTCTGCCTACACCAACACAGTTCTAGCCCTACCATGGTTAGTACCTACGGACACGGTGTGTCTTTTTGCTATTCAATAAACCTGGCTTACTTACATATACCTAATTACGTATACCCTGGATACTGCACTACACCAGGGCCTATCTCCTTATCTACCACTATAACCTGCCATTGAATGACTCTGCATGCAAGGCACTTTAATGCAATACCTTTGCATAGGTTTAAATTGCATATTTTACACTTTTTATTTATTTTGTTTGCAAAATGGCATGTTTGCACGTCGCTGCCCGCTGCTTAAATGTGGCATATGCATTTAAAAAAAGTAATTTTTTATTATATATTGCATTACTTTTCTAACTCAATACCAATAGTTTTTGCCATTTACATGCTTTATACTCCGGTACACAGTTAGTAGCCATGGAACTGCGGTGGTGGTGCTGCGGTAGCGTTGTCACCTCATAGCAAGACGTTGTCCCATTTGATTCTCAGCTAGAGCATCTTCTGTGTGGAGGCATACGTGAATGGGGCATGCCATCATTGAAAGTTGTGCGTCAGGGCTGGTAACCAGGTACGTAAAAATCCACTACCAATCATTAGCGGACCGGAGTTCTGCTGTGGTGACCCCTAACCGGGAAAAGCCGAAAGACACAAACAAACACGGTTAGTAGCCATGTACATTTTTTATGCTGACACAGCACCTACACAGGTGTCTTTCTGCTTGCTGAATCACAAAATCACCTTATTTGCATGGTTTTCACCAGCAAATAAGGTGATTTGCATTCCGGGGACACCTCCATGTTTGCACAGTGTCTGCACGCTCATTCACTCACCCAGCCCTATTTCCTGGATCACTCAGTGGCCATATTCATGTTCACGCTGGAACACTCTTCCTACATTGAGAATCACTATGTGTAGGCTTTAATGAATTCCTCCTTTTGTGTTTTTGGCTGCATGGGTACACAGTGGAATTTTTTGGCTTTACTGAGTATTATACGGGATGTATTACTTAAAATAGACAAACTGGATACCAAAATAGAACATTTCAAAGAAGAGACCAGAAAGAAGATGGAACATTTAATTCTTATGAAACATGAAAGTGCACAAATCAGCTGTATGGAAGAAGCTTTAAATGATCATGAAGGAATAATAACTAAAGGTGAATCTCAGACTGATTTTCTTTAAAAACAAAACAACTGGCTCATAGATAAATTTAATGATTTAGAAGATAGACTGAGATGAAATAACATTAGAATTTATGGTATACCTGAAAAGTATGAGAGACACAATCCCCAGGATTCACTAATCTTCTGTGCAGGAATAAGCTATTCCTGCACGGAAACGACCGTTTAAGTGCAGCACGGCAGCATATTTACGAAGGCGTGGTGCATGTGCTCCTAAACTAACATGGAGCCGTAGATAAGTGCAAGGGGTGTGTCTGAGAGCAGAGCTCTCAAAATATACATGTCCCTGAACTCAAGAATTGCCATTTGGCAATTAAAATGAGTGAGAATGCTCATAGCACCCCAAACACGTCAGGATAGCTGTAAAATGTACAGATGCATGCAGAAATCCACATCAATATGTTAAATCTATCCCTCCATTTGTTCCCCCATCATTTCTGGGTTTGTCCAGCGTTTGTACTCCAAAAGGTTGAGCAGTATGCCAACCGTGAAGCAGAAAGCTAACAAAATAACAGGTGTAGCAGTAGCAGGGACATTTGTGAAGGGTATAGATAAAAGAACACTACAAGATTTTTTTCTTTATAAAAGCGATAAAGTTTAACTGTAACTGCATGGGTGTGCCCATTGCTAAGCTATGCATAGTCCAGCTTAAACAGCACAAGACATTAAATAGCAAGATTCATTCACTAGAAGCAGTACTGCTGTGATGTAGTAGGTAGAGAGTATGCTTTACAAGCAATCATTCCTGGTTTGATCCTCACTATAGCAAGTTTCCATTTTACACGAGAAAGCAAGTCATAAACAATTATTTTGTATATAACCTACTAAATAACATATATTTGTGAACTGGAGTACTGCATTAAGTCCAGATGTGAAGTGTCATTGTAATAGTGGTGAAATCCCCCGATAAGCACAAGTGCCCCATATAGTATACTTACATATGAATCAATGATACTAAACAAATTTATAATATGTAATGAATGATAAATCAATGCCATACAGCAAATAGTGTGTAACATTAAAAATAAGCAACACTAAGCATTGCACACCTCTTTCCTATCACCCCTTTTTCTTGTCATTTAAAGTAATTAGCAAATGGGTAAGCAGGAGTAAGCACTTTTAAGCAGTACTAAGTGGGGTTAAGGCTGTTTGTGTGGGGGTAAGCAATGCCTACACAGAATAAGCAATTATGAGGCTAACTCTCTGTAAGCATATTTGCCTGGTCTTTAACATTACTTACCGTTGCAGAAACCCACGCAAACCCGCTTACAACTGCTTAAAAGTGCCTTAGTCAATCTGTATCCAACAGCCCTCATTCTGCCCAACAACAAAATAATCAGCCTTTGCAAGTCTCAAACCCAGGAACCTGCACACCTTAGCCACAGTGATTTACCACTACGTCCTATCAGCTGCACATAAAATTGAGGGATACTCAAAACAGATCCTCACTATAGCAACATCACATTTTACATGTGAAAGGAATTTATAAACAATATTTTTGTTGTATAACCTACTAAATAACATATATTTGTGAACTGGAGTACTGCATTAAGTCATTGCATAAAAGTGGTGAAATTCCCTGATAAACACAAATACCCCATACAGTGTACGTACACATGAATGATGGATACCAAAAAATTTATAACATGTAATGAATGATAAAGCAATGCCAAACAGCAAATAGTGTGCAAAATTAAAAATAAGCAATGCTAAGCATTGCACACCTCTGCTTACCAGGTGGAAGCAATGCGTAGCTCATCTAAATAGATTTGCCCATCGGTATGCCCCTTTAAGCAATGCCAACCTTAAGTAAGCAGGTTTGTTCATAGCTTAGCATTTTCAAAACTGTCCAGTCACAGAAAAGTGCAGGAAATCAGCCCTATTTAAACCCCACAGGCAGGAATACATCTCATAACTGGTTGCAGTTTCCTCCTGTAGGCACAATAGCTGGTGATGGGGAAGGATCGTGTTTCTGAGTGCAGAGCTGGGGCATCCAGAAGTCTAACGTCATGGCAGGACCCCTGATAAAAGACCATGAAGAGAGACTGCTGCAGGGCCAGTACAAGGGTTCCCAATATAAAGCAGAAGCCTGGGACTGTCTCACCCGTGACCTCACCAGTGCCATTGGCATCCCTCGAACTGGTGAACAGGTCAGGCATCACTATGTTGACCTGAAACAGAGGAAGAGGGAGCTCTTGGATCAGTAGATCGAAGAAGCTAGGCAGAGGCATGATGTTCCAGCAGTGTGTAAGTACTCCTTCTACTAACTGCTTAATAATTGCATAGCTCGTGTATATTATGGATAGGTATGACTAAATATTCCTCTATGTCTCTGACAGCTGCAGTGGAGCGGGCTGTGATTCAGGAAGCCCATGCATGTAGGCTGCAAAGGCTGCATCACGAGGCAGGTTAGTAATAATCTTACATGTACTGTCATAGGAAATAAATATAAAAGCAGTAGAAAGTTAATTGCCAGTATAAAACCTGTATTGCGTATGGGATGTACTGAATAAACCAGACAATATGGCAAGAAGTGTCTCATATATGTTGTATGTAAATAAAAGGGTAACAGCCTGGCAATAAAGGTCTAACTCCTGGACTGCTTGTGTTTACTCTGGTATCATATAGTAATGTAGTGTTGCATTCTCTTAATAGTACTGTTGTATTAAGCACTGTTACCCACACTGTGCTACATAAATAAAATGTGTAGGAATGTCTGTATATGACTGTTGTAATCACAAGATCATATTGTACAACTGAGGGAGACTTAGAAAACAGTGAAAAGATACACAGCAAAATCCAAGTAGCACACTGCACTGTCATGTAAACTGTTGTATTTTAGCACACACACCCATGGTTCGAATCCTGGGAGTGGTAGTAAGCTGTATGCATAATCCCTCAGCTGTACAGATTTTTTTTTTGAAAGTTCAGATAATTGGCTTAAATTTTCTGCCTGTCACCCTGTCCCCCTGGCAAAACTGTAGGATGATCCCAGACGTTTAGGCAGTAAATAATGACATACAACTAATCGTCAGACATCATAACCATCAGTAAAATATCTATAAGAACAAACCTGTCACTCTCGCAACTCACCGAAATGTTATGAAAGTAATATTTTTATTTTATTTTTTTATTTAACATTTGTTGACCGGGAAAGTCCGACTAGGTTCCACAGAGCCTGTTTTCAGCGGAGGCCCGGGGAGAAATGCTCCAATATGCAAATTATATACCATTTCTGTCCTCATGTTGTAAAGCTATGACCAGAGTGTGTGCAATAACAGAGTGAGATGTATGTGCATAATAATAACGTGGAATCTGGTAATATGTGTGGCAACATTTAGGTAGTGTTAACAAATATTCCCTCCACAGGTCTGTCAGATAAGAAAACTGTGCCTGGAAATAAAGATTGAAATCCTGGACTGGTACTGTTTAGTCTGGTATTGTATGGCATTGTTAGTGTTGCAGTTTCTCTGAATAATAATGTATTAGTCATCACTGTCACCCACACTGTGCTACATAATAAAAATGTCTAGGGATCCCTGTATAAGACTGTTGTAATTACAAGGTCAGATTGTAAACCATGGGAGGCGTATAGACAGAAATCAGTGAAGAGATGCACAGCAATATCTAAATAGCAGACTCAGCTGTGACATACATTGTTTTATTTTAGCAGACACAGCCATGGTTCAAATCCTGGAAGTGGTAGTAAGCTGCATGCATAATCAAACCCCTCAACTGTACAGATTTTTTCAGAATATCCAGATAATTGGCCCACATTCGCTGCCTGTTACCCTGTTCCCCTGGTAAATTAGTGTGATGATCTCTGAAATTTAGGCAGCTTTTAATGACATATAACTGATTGTCAGACCCATAAATATTCAGAAAATGTATATGAAAACAAACCTGTCATTGTAGCAACTCACTAAAAGTTTATGAGGGCAATTGGCAAAATATGTCTCAGTTTCACGTGCATGTTGTCAAGCCTTGACCAGAGTGTGAGCAATAAGAGATTGAGAGGTATGTGCATAACATCAACCTGGAATCTGAGACTATGTGTAGAAACAATCAGGTAGTGTTAACAAACAATACCTCCACAGGTATACCAAGTAAGAAGTGTATATTGTAGGTAAAACACAGTTCATATGCTTGTCTACAAACATACCACTGTCCAAACTAAGGCCATAGGGTAGTGTAATAATACCTGTAAGGTACAGATTACAGCTGTGACTAAGAAAGTTGTGAGAACTACAGGGATATAAAAGTTGTTAACTGACATCTCTGCCCCCCCCCCACACCATATCTGCAACAATAATCTAAATACACAACTCAATGGGTCTGTGTACAATTAAATCAACTGTTGGAATCATATGTCCTATTGTTTTATAAATATTGAAATGTGTTTCGATGCATGTGCCATGTTGAAATTCTCCCACATTGGTTGCATGTTGCCATCAATATAACCTGCATGCTGTTGCAATAGCCACTGTGGTTCCATATATGCATGTGTACTGTTGTCTATGCAACTGTTCCATTTCTGGTGTTTTGGGTTAATGGGAATATCTATGCATGCTGTTATACCTAATCCTGGAATGTGTTGGCTATTACTAACCCACATATGTTTTAAAATTGCAACACCATAGCACGTTTGGAAAGGCCGATCCCAGCGGACCATCCTCTCCTGCCTCATCTGGCAGTGGCACCGGACACCAGCACATCTGGAGCCCACCCCAGGACCTCCTCATCTGCTGGTCCTGCACCACATTTGGGTGGAACCACCTCAGGGGATGTGGCTTGCCCCCCTTAGGAGTGGGCACAGACAGGAAACTGTCACCCGTGGTTAGGTCTGGGGTCTGGTGCGTAGCGAGCTCCGCAGGGAGTTTGGACATCTGCTACACCAGCTTGAGGGATGCAGGGCACATTTAGAGGGTCAGCCTGCCCCTCCTACCCAGCCCCCAGCACAGCCACCTTCGGGGCTATGAAGGTGCAGTAGTGACTGCCCATGGGTGGGGACATCAGCCCCACTGTTTCCATTTGAGGGATCATGGCCTTCCGACTTCCAAACACCCCTCCCCATATAAGGTGTTTACCTTGGACATGTGTCATATACTGCCCCTGTATGCTATCTTGTCTGTCATCCTACCCAACCTATCTCCCTAAATATACCTATTATCCTTCCCCAACATCCCACTCTCACCTTAAATAAAAGAAAAAAAGGGCAATCTGTTCCCAAAAAAAACTCTCACCCCATACATAGCTGTCCATTTTGCACACTTGTCCACTGGACACATGTAATCTGGTGTAATTGGATTTACAACATACTATTCTTGTCCTCACCCCTCTCTCAGGGATTTGAGTGTCCAAATCTACCTCCAAATTCAGTGTATATGCACAGCTGTTGCTTTAAAAGAAATGGGCAGCTATGGACCTTCACTATACCCGTCCTGCACATCCCTACTGCCTTTCCCTCTTTGTGCCCCTTTTTCACCATTTTCCTATCACCAATTTTTCTTTTCTTTTAAAGAAATTAGTGCGGGGGGAAGCAGGAGTAAGCACTTTTAAAAAGTAGTAAGTGGGTTTAAGCCTGTTTGCGTGGGGGTAAGCAAAGCACACACAGAATAAGCAATTTTGAGGCTAACTCTCTGTAAGCATATTTAACTGGAAGATAGCACTGCTTACTGTCGCACAAACCCGCTTACAACTGCTTCAAAGTGCCCTAATCACTCTGTCTCCAACAGCCCCTGTTTTGCCCAGCAACAAAACAAGCAGCCCTTGCAAGACTCAAACCCAGGACCCCACACACTATAGTCAAAATGATTTACCACAAAGCCATATCAGAAATATAGAATTGATGTTTTCTCAAACATATCATCCAGCACAGTCTTTCAACAGTAGAGGAAATGTATTTATATA